>NC_066563.1:10129875-10162375 GCF_024679095.1 Eriocheir sinensis
TCTCTCTCTCTCTCTCTCTCTCTCTCTCTCTCTCTCTCTCTCTCTCTCTCTCTCTCTCTCTCTCTCTCTCTCTCTCTCTCTCTCTCTCTCTTAGTCTTTAACTCCACAGTCACAATTCTGGTTAAAAACAAATGACACGCGATTCAGTTCACTCAAAACGTTAACAATTTCATTTTTATTTGGCAATGCTGTCTTGACTTATCTTCAGGAGACACGGGTTCGATTCCCTTGTGCTCTTGCGTTCATTACGGGATATCACTTTGCTCATAAAACTACCAGTGGAAATACTAACACAACCTATACGAAAGCCTTGTTAAATGTCGGGTGTAATCCTCGATGAAGTTGCGGGCTTTTTTTTATTATTTTTTCCTTTTTTTGTGCCCTTATGCTGTCTCCTTTGCTATAAAAAAAAAGAAACAAAATAGTATAAATAATAAAATAAAACAAAAATGAAAGCCTTGATAGTCTGACAAGGTTTCTGCACCATGAATATGAAGAACACTCACTAGAACCCGACTAATCTTAGGAAGTATTTGTGAGAGCCGAAAACCTCTGAGAACACGACCCAAAGTCACAATTCTGGCTAAAACAAGTGAGGATCGCGATTCACTCCAACGCAAGCACCATATCCCACTCCCGATCCTTTGTTGCTGTCGCCTAAACTCCCCTCCGTGGCCACAACTCCACGTAAAACAAGAGAATAACGGCGCAGACAAGGGATTCAGGCGACTGGCGGGGTGTAGCTCTTCCTGATCCTCCATGTCGTTCTCGGAATGGCTTTTATATACACATGGACGGCGCTTACGGGAGAGTTAAGGGCAGGTAGGGTATCACTCAGCCTGGCCAAGTAAAGCGACGTCTCCTCCCTACCTTATATATGTTTGCTTTAGTGGTCTTCCCTTGCATACGTTTCCTTATGGCTATATTATAAAAGCAGCAAGTTCTTTTATCTTTTAACTCATCCCCTTCAATTTTTTTTCTTTTCATTCCTTTCACCTCCTAATATAACCTAATCATTTTTTTTTCATATGTTTCCTTATAGACGATCGTTCAAAAATTATCATGTCATCTCTTTTCCTGTTCTAAAACCATCATTTTATCCTCTGTTCTAAAACCATCATTTTATCTCCTCTGTTCTAAAACCATCATGTTATCTCCTCTGTTCTAAAACCATCATGTTATCTCCTCTGTTCTAAAACCATCATGTTATCTCTTCTGTTCTAAAATCATCATGTTATCTCCTCTGTTCTAAAACCATCATGTTATCTCCTCTGTTCCAAAACCATCATGTTATCTCTTCTGTTCTAAAACCATCATGTTATCTCCTCTGTTCTAAAACCATCATGTTATCTCTTAGTTCCCTTATCGTTTTTGTTATTCCTTAGCGTCATCCTTTGCACCTCCTAATCTAACCTTTCTTTTTTATACATTTTCTTACGCATCCATGTCCTAATATCATCATGTTCTCTCTTTCTAGCTTCCTAATGCTCATCTCATTCCCCTCACAGCATCCTTTTCACCTGTAATCCCCACACACCTTCAGTTCCCATCACCACCTCTCTCCCATATCCCCTCTCCTCACCCTTCCCTTCCATTCCCTTCTTCCCACCCTCCCTTTTCTCACCCCTTTCCTCATCCTTTCGCACCCTCACACTACCCCGACACATCCCACATACATCCACACCACCTCACCACAACCTCCTACCTACACCCCTGTCTTACACACCCTTCACTCACCTATACACCCCCTCACCCGAAACACCCTCATACTGTCTGCATAACACCCTCAAAGCCACCAAGTCTGCGCTCAACTCCTTCACCCTTTGCACTTCTAACCCTGAACTTTCTTTGTGCCCTCTCCTACCCCTCGCCCTTCCACCCCCCTTCCCTCCTCCCCCAATCATCCTCTCTGCATATCACCCTGAAATGCACCGTGTTCGCACTCTCAACCCCTTCACCCTTTGCTCCTCTCACCCTGAATGCACTAACACCGTCTTTATATCCCCCTCCCTCTTCCCTCTTTACCCCCTTTCCTCTACGACCCCATCCCACCTGTAATGAGTCCCGTGTCACCCCGCCCGCCCCGAGAGCCCCGTCAACGCCCTGTCATTGCCCCGCCGTCCCCGTGGCTAATGTGCGCGTAATAAAGCAATGGAGTCGCCGGAGTGAGTGGAGAAAATTGCAACTGTTTCACGACGGCCCGGACGGTGATCGATCGTGTCCGCCTCGGCGCGACCCTCGGAAGGCACTGACAAAGGATCCCGCTCGCTCTGCCTTCTGTCCCTGCCGACCGCCTCTCTTTCCCTCTCGTATATTGTTTGTTGAGGGAAAGGAAGGACATCGCTAGAGCCTCCTTCCTTCCTCCTATAGATTTCTTGTTGGGGAGGAGAAAGGGCATCGCTATAGAATACTTGAAGAAGGGCCACCGCTCTCACTCTCCTTCTTTCCTCGTCCTTGACTGGTTGTAAATGGAAAGAAATGACACTGCTCTAGTCTCTGTCCCTACCACCCTCCTCCTCCTCTCCTATAGATTGTTGGTAGTGGGAAAGAAATGACACTGCTCTAGTCTCTGTCCCTACCACCCTCCTCCTCCTCTCCTCCTATAGATTGTTGGTAGTGAGAAAGAAAGGACACTGCTCTAGTCTCTGTCCCTGCCTCCCTCCTTCTCCTCCTCTCCTATAGATTAGTCTCTGTCCCTGCCACCCCCCTCCTCCTCTCCTATAGATTGTTGGTAGTGAGAAAGAAAGGACACTGCTCTAGTCTCTGTCCCTGCCTCCCTCCTTCTCCTCCTCTCCTATAGATTAGTCTCTGTCCCTGCCACCCCCCTCCTCCTCTCCTCCTTTAGATTGTTGGTAGTGGGAAAGAAATGACACCGCTCTAATTCTGTATTAAAGGCAACGCATAATAAAAAAGATTAGAATGAAATAAACTGAAGCAAAATATGATCAAGCTAAGTGTGCAAGTATTAGAGTCAACATTTGATGAAGATAACGAAGAGTATATGAATTAAGAGCCGACTTGTATATGTGAGCGTGTGCCAAAGTATATGACATGATAAATACTAAAAAACAACGATAAGGATAAGATAATACCACAGAATTATATGATCACGTATAACAAACTATATTACAGACGTTTGATGCCGTAAAAGAATTAGAGTATGATATTAACCTTGGACTTGTGTTTATCGTATTATATGCACGTGTGCCTGAGTCTACGTATTAAATGTTAGAGGTTTGGTGAATACTAATATTACACTCAATTTATTATTTTCTATTAAGGCTTATTGCCCTTGTGTGTGTGTGTGTGTGTGTGTGTGTGTGTGTGTGTGTGTGTGTGTGTGTGTGTGTGTGTGCTATGTTGTGCGTGGTTCGTTTATTAATTTACCTCCGTTCTCGTCCATTGAAGCTTGGTACCTTATAAGTGTTAATGTTGTAATGAATGTTCGTGTGTTGTGTATCAATTTGTATCAGTATTTGCGTAAGAGCTTAACTGTTCTTTCAAGCGTTTGGTGACATAATTAACTTGCATATCCCCTTTTTCTTTTTCCATCTTATTATTTAAGTTCATTTTTTCTATTTTTTTCTAACATCGAATTACCTTTTAGTACTTTAACATTATTACTCTCTGTTCTTTATTATGTCACAACTTTCCTCTATACACCTGTCCTAGATGTTACACCTTTAAGTAAACAAAACAGAGTGGTACCAAAGGATTCCCAGATCTTTCCACATTTTCACACACCTTTCCAATGGCACACCTTTTTCATACACCTGTTCTAGCACTTAAGGCCTGCACACCTGTCCTAAATACTACTCCTTTAAGTAAACAAACCAGTGTGATACCAAAGGATTCTCAAATCTTTCCACATTTTCACACCTTTCTAGTGGCATACCTTTCCCCTACACCTGTTCTAGCACTTAAGAACTGCACACCTGTCCTAAATCCTACACCTTTAATTAGAGAAAACAGAATGACACAAAAACTCTCAGCTCTCTCCTCACTCCTACACCTTTCACTCTCTAATGGCATATCTTTCCCTTACACCTGTTCTGGCACTTAAGGCCTACACACCTGTCCTAAATCCTTCACCTTCAATTAAACAGAACAGAATGACACACAAAAGTTTTCATATCTCTCCACACTCTTACATCTTTTACTCTCTAATGGCACACCTTTCCCCTACACCTGTCCTGGTACTTAAGGCGGCTCTCAGGTGTGCCCTCAGGTATGCATGACCGCCGCTGACTAATAGATCGAGTCACTTATAACCTGCCATCAGTCCCATGTTATATTAAAGGGTGCAGGAGGGTCGGGAGTGGGTGGGGCAGTGGCGAGAGGGGAGTGGGAGTCGTTTTATTTAGGTTATTAGTATTGCATGACCTACCTTATCGTATTGCATGAGTCCTCCCTTCGCCCTCGCCACCATGCACGTTGTTGTTTTTGTTGTTTGTTGATTGAATTGTTTTGATCGTGTTTACCTTTATTGTCTGGAGATTTGTTATGCTTTCCGTATTTTCTTTTTTTTTATACTCTTCTTCTCCTCTTTAATTCTCTCTCTTTCCCATTTTCTTGCTCTTCTTCTACTTCCTCCTCTTCCTTCTCCTCCTCCTCCTCTTTAACCTCTTTAATTCTCTCTTTCCCATTTTCTTGCTCTTCTTCTACTTCCTCCTCTTCCTTCTCTTCCTCTTCCTCTTAAATTTTCTCTCTTCCCTATTTTTTTTACTCTTCTTCTACTTCCTCCTCTTCCTTCTCTTCCTCTTCCTCTTTAATTTTCTCTCTTCCATATTTTTTTACTCTTCTTCTACTTCCTCCTCTTCCTTCTCTTCCTCTTCCTCTTTAATTTTCTCTCTTCCATATTTTTTTTACTCTTCTTCTACTTCCTCCTCTTCCTTCTCTTCCTCTTCCTCTTTAATTTTCTCTCTTCCCTATTTTTTTTACTCTTCTTCTACTTCCTCCTCTTCCTTCTCTTCCTCTTCCTCTTTAATTTTCTCTCTTCCATATTTTTTTTACTCTTCTTCTACTTCCTCCTCTTCCTTCTCCTCCTCCTCCACTTTAATTCTCTCCCTTCCCTATTTTTTTTACTCTTCCTCTACTTCCTTCTCTTCCTTCTCCTCCTCTTTCTCTTTAATTTTCTCTCTTTCCTATTTTCTCACTCTTCTTCTACTTCCTTCTCTTCCTTCTCCTCCTCCTCCTCTTTCATTCTCTCTCTTCCCTTTCTTCTTACTCTTCTTCTACTTCCAAATAAAACACTGCAAGTCCGCCTGTAAGAAAGCCAATACAATGCTTGGGTTCATATCGAGGAACTTCGAATACAAGACGCCGGGAGTTATGTTATCCTTGTACAATTCGCTGGTAAGGCCCCACCTGGAATACGCCGTGCAATTCTGTTCTCCTAATTACAGGAAAGACATTGAATTACTTGAGAGAGTACAGCGCCGCGCCACGAAGATGATACCATCACTGAGGACGAAGCCCTATGAAGAGCGACTCGAGCGACTCAACCTCTTCACGTTGAAAAAGAGACGCCTGCGGGGAGACATGATACAAGTCTTTAAGTACCTGAACAAGCTCAGCAACGTTGATCACTCCAAACTCTTCACGCTACAAACCAACCTGAGAACAAGAAACAACGGAAAAACAATTCAAGCAAGGCGATGCAATACCGACATCGGCAGGAGTTATTTCTCGAATAGAGTTGTTCGCCACTGGAACAGCCTTCCTGCTGAAGTGGTTAGCGCAGAGACCATCAACTCCTTCAAGAAACGCATTGATCGCCACTTTGCTGCATCGGGAGTGAGCTGAACGCTCCCAAGAGTAGATACACAAGTGCTTTAATCCTTCCCTGCAAGCCACTCCTATGGCAAACGGATTGATTGAATCACTGAACGCAGGCAGCCTAGTAATGAGCCAACAGGCTTTCTGCTGCCTGCTAGTCCATGTTTCCATGTTTCCTCTTCCTTCTCCTCCTCCTCCTCCTCTTTAATTCTCTCTCATCCTTTTCTTCTTGCTCCTCTTCTTCATCTTCTCGTCCTCATCCTCATCCTCTTCTTCTCTTCTCTTTTTCTCTTCTTTTGTTCATCTTCCTCTTCTTCTTCCTCTTCTTTTCTTGATACTCTTTTTCCATTTTCCTCCTAATTTTGTTCATCTTCCTCCTCCTCCTCTTCCTTCTCCTCCTCCTCCTCTTCCTCCTCCTCCTCCTCCTCCTTACGTAAGAGCGACCTGTCATTACCTCATTAGCTCATTTTGACACCGTAGTTCCGGGTTGCAATACGAGAGAAAGAGAGAGAGAGAGAGAGAGAGAGAGAGAGAGAGAGAGAGAGAGAGAGAGAGAGAGAGAGAGCATAATCATGAACTAACACGTGATCATCGGTCAATAATCTTACTAACTTTATTAACTAACAAAAGAATGAAAAAAAAAAATAGAGGAATGTAAGAAAATTTGACGTATGAATGAATGAGAGAATAAATGAAGTAGAGGAAGAGGAGGAGAACACAAGAAGAAGACGAAGAAGAAGAATGGAAACGAAAAAATGAAGAAGAAAACGAAGAAGAAGAAGAAGAATTGAAAAGAAAAAAGGAAGAAGAAAAAAAGAAGAAGAATGGAAAAGAAAAAAGGAAGAAGAAAAAGAAGAAGAATGGAAAAGAAAAAAGGAAGAAGAAAACGAAGAAGAAGAAGAATTGAAAAGAAAAAGGAAGAAGAAAAAGAAGAATGGAAAAGAAAAAGGGAAGAAGAATGGAAAAGATCAAAAGAAGAAGAAGAAGAATGGAAAAGAAGAAGGGAAGAAGAAAAGGAAGAAGAATGGAAAAAAAAGGAAGAAAAAAAGAATGAAAAAGAAAAAGGAAAAAGAAAAAGAAGAAAGAGAAGATGAGCTAAAACAACAACAACAACAACAACAACAACAACAACAACAACAACAACAACAATAAAACAACAAAACAACGCTGAATAATGATCACGAGGAAAGGAAAGGAAATCTTCGTGACAAAATATCCTGTGATTCGTCGAAAGTGGAGTCCATCTTTCACGCACGAGATCCATAAACACCGCCATCACCACCACCACCACCACCACCACAGACAGCATGAAGTCCACCACCCTTACCTCCACCATCATCATCACCATCATCACCATCACGCGACCACCAGTTTGTAGGTTACAGTGACACGATTAACAGTGATTCAGTCTGGCATACAACCCCTGACCTCTTCCCCCTTCCCTTCCCTTCCCTTCCCCTCCCTTTGTTTCCTCTTTCCTTCCTCCCTTTTCCTTTCCCTTCCTTGCATTCCCCTTCTCTTCCCCTTCCCTTCTTTCCCCATCCCTTACCCTCCCGTTCTTTCCCATCCCTTACCTTCCTTTCCTTTTCCATCTCTTCCTCTCCCTTCCTTTTACATCTCTTCCTTTCCTTTTCTCCCCATCCCTTACCTTTCCTTTCTTCTCATATTTTCCCCTCCCTCTCCCTTTTTTTCTCATCTCCTCTTTCCTTTTCCCTTCTTCTTTTCCTCCCTTTCCCCCTTCCTTCCTCCCTCTTTCTTCCCCTTCCTTCCCCTCTTCCTACCCCATCCCTTACCTCCTTCCCTCTACCCTCTCTTCTCCTCTCTTCCCTCCTCCTCCCTCCTCCCCCTTCCTTTATCACCTCATTTGTCGTATGCAAGAAATTCCCGGGTTTACGTGGAATGCGAGATTAAATTATTCTTTCCCCTGTTTTTCCTTACCTGGCGCTAACACGACCAGACAGGTGTAGTGTTTCGGGCTCGTCAACACCTGCTACACTCACCTGACTCAAGCCTCGTGTTTATGGTTACCTGTTCCACCTGTGTTGTTGTTGGTGTTGTTGTTGCTGTTGTTTTATCGTAGGCTTTTTTCACCTCTATTACTTTTACGTGGAAGTGGAGACAGTAGTAGTAGTAGTAGTAGTAGTAGTTATTGTTTGTCGTAGTAGTAGTATTAATGGTGTTTGTATTAGTAGAAGCAACTAAAATAAAAGAATGACAACAACAACAACAACAACAAAAACAACAATAATAATAATAATAATAATAATAATAATAATAATAATAATAATAATAATAATAATAATAATAATAATAATAGTAATACCAACAATAACTTTCATCTCCCAAGGAAAATTCTGTTAAACTTCAAGAAATTTTGTCTGAAATTATCCAGCGATTGTGAGACATCACGAAACCCGACCAACATGACAACACCCCTCCGCTCCCTTCCCCTCCTCCCCCTTTCTCTCCCCTTCCTCCCCTTGCACTCCTTTCCCTTCCTCCTTTCCTCCCTGCTAACTCTTCCATTTCTTCCATTACATTCCAACTATTCATTTCGTTTTCCCCTTTCCTTTTTTCCCATCTCATTATTTCCCCTTCATTACCTTCCCTTCTTTTTCCCCTCTCTACATCCCTATTCCTCTCTTCCTTTCTTACTTTTCATTTTCCTTCCTCCTTTCTCCCTCAATCCCTTCTTTCCTCCTTCCTTACCTTTACTCTCTTCCTCCCCCTCCCTCTTTTCCTTACTCCTTTCTTCCCTCTCTGCCGTGTGTGTGTGTGTGTGTGTGTGTGTGTGTGTGTGTGTGTGTGTGTGTGTGTGTGTGTGTGTGTGTATTGTGTTGTGTTGTAGGAAAATCATTTAGCTGTTGACCCGCCGTCTCACTTAGCGGAAAAAAAGGATGTATTTTCAACACATAATTAACCCCTTGGCCGACCTGCCCACCTTGTCTGGCCGCACGCAACCCACAACCACCACCACCACCGCCACCTGGGCGCTCAATACCCCTTCCCCCTCCCACTCTCTGCTCCCTCCTCTCCCTCCTCCTCCTCTTCCTCTTCCTGCTATCCTGTCCTCTGTGTCCTCCTTTTCCCTCTAACTTCCTCCTCTCTCCTTCTCTACCTGCTTCCCCTTTCCAGCTCCCCTGCTTAACACCTCATTCCTACTTACGCCATGTTTCTGCTATCCTCCTTTCTGCCTACCTTTCCTTACCTGCCCGTGCCTGCTGACCCCCCTACTTACCCCCTGCCTACTTACCTTCCCTCTTACTCTACCTTCCTTCCCTGCCTCATAGTTCACTTCGGGGCCCAGAGGTGTGCTTAAAGGGGTAATGTGGAATAGTGTCTCGTATTGTGTTTGCCTCAAATGGAACCAAGATCGAGGAAGAGGTAAAAAAACACTTCCTTGGTTCCACTTCTCTCTTTTTTTCTCACGTTTACATTAGTCATTCTTCCTTTGTTTATTCATCGCTGTATTATTAGTATTGTTGTTTTGTTTATTTGTTTTTTATAGCAGGATGGATATTGCTGTCAGGCTTTTATTTTATTGTTTTTGTTGTTGGTGGTGATGGGTTTGTGTGTGTGTGTGTGTGTGTGTGTGTGTGTGTGTGTTTACAGTAAAGGAAGCAGTTCAAGGGCAAAATAAAAGGAAACAATAATGAAAAAAAAACGCCCGTGTGTGTGTGTGTGTATGTGTGTGTGTGTGTGTGTGTGTGTGTGTGTGTGTGTGTGTGTGTGTGTGTGTGTGTGTTTAGTCGTATAAATGAGTAGTTAGGAGGGAGGGGTGAAGCATAAGAGGTTGGGAATCGTTGAATGCAGTATCATAAAAGCTCAGTTTTAGAGCCAAATCCACTTTCTGCTTTATGTGCATGTATGTGTACGTGTGTGTGTGTGTGTGTGTGTGTGTGTGTGTGTGTGTGTGTGTGTGTGTTTACCTGGGCACGATTTCTCCTCATGTTTGCTTACCATAACAGTTCGTTGTATCACTTAGTATACTTTTTAGAACTGGTATTTTTCTTGTAGTAAAGTACGGCAAAGAGAGAGAGAGAGAGAGAGAGAGAGAGAGAGAGAGAGAGAATGCCCACGACTTTCTGCTCAAAAAATAGGAAAGGTGTTAAAAATAATGAATGTATGTATGTATGTATGTATGTATGTATGTATGTATGTATTTAAGTAAGTAGGTTAAGTAGATAGGTAGGTAAGCAGACAAGTAAGTTTGTCTGTCTGTCTGTCTGTATGTATGTATGTATGTAGGTATGTGTATGTGTATGTGTAATTGTGCATGCATATGTATTTAGAATGTAGATAGTTGAGCCTTATTGTATGTATGTATATCTCAATGTACTCGTTTATATGTATGTGTGCTCATATAAACACCTATGTATGTATATGTGTATGTATTTGTGTGTATATAAATGTGTACTTCCTGTAGGTGGCATTCATAAAACTGTACATCGACGTTTAAGACAAAAAGCTTAGACCAGTGCCACATAAATATGTGCTTATATAAACACCTATGTATGTATATGTGTATGTATTTTGTGTATGTAAATGTGTACTTCCTGTAGGTGGCAATCATGAAACTGTACATCGACGTTTAACCCGGTAGCTGCGGGGATCATGTTTCTTAAAGGCCCTTCCCTCTAAGCGAGAAAAAAATGTGCAAAAATCATCACTCACGCAAACCATTTCATAATAAATATCAACGCATTTGTGATCATATTATGCATCATCTATTTTGGGGGATTTATATCTTGGCAAAAACTTGGCCCGTCACTGCTACACGGTAAAGCCACAAATTTGGCCCGTCGCTGGTACACGGTAAAGCCACAAATTTGGCCCGTCGCTGGTACACGGTAAAGCCACAAAGTTGACCCGTCACTGGTACACGGTAAAGCCACAAATTTGGCCCGTCGCTGGTACACGGTAAAGCCACAAAGTTGACCCGTCACTGGTACACGGTAAAGCCACAAATTTGGCCCGTCGCTGGTACACGGTAAAGCCACAAATTTGACCCGTCACTGGCACACGCTAAAGCCACAAATTTGGCCCGTCACTGGTACACGGTAAAGCCACAAATTTGGCCCGTCACTGCTACACGGTAAAGCCACAAATTTGGCCCGTCACTGCTACACGGTAAAGCCACAAATTTGGCCCGTCACTGCTACACGGTAAAGCCACAAATTTGGCCCGTCACTGCTACACGGCAAAGGCACAAATTTGGCCCGTCACTGCTACACGGTAAAGCCACAAATTTGGCCCGTCACTGCTACACGGTAAAGCCACAAATTTGTCCCGTCGCTGGTACCAAGTTAAGACAAAAAAGCTTCAGACCAGTGCCAGGTAGGTGGAGTGTGGCATTAACGCTCACAACACTGCCTGGGAACTGAAAACTCTCCACTTCACTCAATCTTTATGTATGTCTTTTTATGTGCCAGAGTCCGTTTATTATGTATGAGTTTACACATCAAACAAACTTGTAAATTATCTGAATGATGTGATGTATTGCGAGAGGAGGGGGAGGAGGAAGAGAAGGAGGAGGAGGAGGAGGTGAAATGTCATGTTTTTGAGGAGGGAGGAGAGAAAGAGAGTAAAGGACAGTAAGGATTGGAAGATAATGAGGAGGAGAAGGAGGAGGAGAAGGAAGAGGAAAAGGAGAGAGGAAAGAGGAAAAGTAAAGAGTGGAAGAGAAAGAAGAAAAAAAAGGAGGGATAGAAGTATTTTCTTTAAGAAGAGAAAGAGGAAGAGAGGAGAAAGGGACAGTGGGAAGTAAAAGAAGAGGAGGAGAAAGAAGAAGAGGAAGAGCAAGGGGATGAGGATGAAGAGGAGGAAGAGGAGGAGGAGAACATAGGAAGGGGAGGAGAAGTAATAGTATTTTTTATAAGGGAGACGATAAAAAGAGGGTGGGGAGGGGGGGGGACACGTTTCACACAGTATTAATAAATTCCATTAGTTTGAAGTCTTTTTATGGTGTGCATTAATATCGGGGAGCGAATTGAGTTACGACGCCGAACGAAAATATGTGAAAAGTTTATTTGACACCCGCGTCGAGAGAGAGAGAGAGAGAGAGAGGGGAGATTTTCGTTAGCATTAATTCCTGTTTGATTCTCTTATTTACTTTTCTTTCTTTTGCTTTCTTTTGTTTTCACATTTTTTTCCTTTTTGTTATCCTCCTTTTTTATGCATTCACTCACCCAATAAATCGTTCACCTTCTTTTTCCTTTACTCCCTCATTCGCTCACTCACTCACTCACTCACTCACTCACTCACTCATCCCTTTCTTTTCCTTGCTCCTACCTTTGCTTCCACCACACCTCCTCCTCCTCCTCCGCTCCCCTCTTCTATATCCCGCCCTTTCTCCCCCTTCTCCAGCTCATCAATCCTACTTCCAGACCCCACCCCTCCCCCGCCCCCGTCCCCTCGTCTTCCCTTTCTTCTCGCATTCACCGTAAGTCAACAGTGAGTCATTGTGAGTAACTTTGTAGCGACACGCCGCGCCGCCGCCGTCATGTCGATCAACACTTGGGACAAAGACCCGCGTTAGTCCGGCATCTATATTCATGAGGCTTGTTCTGTACACACGGCCGAGAGGGAGGGAGGAAGGGAGGAAAGGAGGTAGGGTGGAGAAGGAAGGTAAAGGGACAGGAGGTGACGGTGGAAAGGGAGAAATAGGTGCTTAAGGAACAAGGAGTAAGGGTAAGGGAAGGGTATTCGAACCATCAGGTGTTGATTGGTTTGGCACCGTTTTGGCACCGTGACTTTCTTGGACTTTGGCACCGTTTAGGCACCGTGACTTTCTTGGACTTTGGCACCGTTTAGGCACCGTGACTTTCTTGGACTTTGGCACCGTTTAGGCACCGTGACTTTCTTGGACTTTGGCACCGTTTAGGCACCGTGACTTTCTTGGGTTTGGTCACCGTATTGGCACCGTGACTTTCTTGGGTTTGGTCACCGTATTGGCACCGTGAGTTTCTTGGGTTTGGTCACCGTATTGGCACCGTGAGTTTCTTGGGTTTGGTCACCGTATTGGCACCGTGAGTTTCTTGGGTTTGGTCACCGTATTGGCACCGTGACTTTCTTGTTTTTGGCACCGTATAGGCACCGTGACTTTCTTGGATTTGGTCACCGTTTAGACACCGTGACTTTCTTGTTTTTGGCACCGTATTGGCACCGTGAGTTTCTTCGTTTTGGTCACCGTATTGGCACCGTGAGTTTCTTGGGTTTGGTCACCGTTTTGGCTGATCACGGCACCTTCTCCTGACTAGTATTCCACAGATTTTTTTTTTTTAACTTGTGGCACTTTTTATCACTTGGGACGGGCACCGAGTCTTGGCTGATCGTGACCCTCCCTTGATCAGCCATGGCACCGAGTCTTGGCTGATCGTGACCCTCCCTTGACTAACTATGGCACCGATTTCCTTGATGTCATGGCACCTCTGATCACTTGGGACTGGCACTGAGGCGTAGGTGATCGTGGCCCTCCCTTGACTAGCCGTGGCAGCGGATCGTGGCAGTGGCACTCAGCGGGAGCCTCTTTCCTGGCACGACTCGTTTCCGGTCCGGGGGTCACAGCGCCTCCCAATTACCCCGCAAATCACACCTGTTATTGACATCACCTGCCGCCGCCTCCCAACACCCCGTGCCCCGCCTAACCCACCATCACGACGCACGCCAGACCCACCCATCGCCCTCAAGACCCTAAGGCCAATCTCCCTTGACCCGAAGACCGCATGTTGGCCCTTAAGGATCCCGTGACTCCGAGGTCGCTTGAAACGTATGTAAAATGGACGGATTCAATTTCCCGGCGGCAGGGGACTCGAGGCCTTAGCGAGGGTGGAGGCTAAGGCGAGGACGGGCCCGGCGAGGCTCCGAGCATCAATCCTGCTGTCATCCCACGCGCTGTTGGACGTGATGGCTCCGGCGTAACACCCAGGATTCATTATAGATTGTTAGGTGAGCTGCCTCCTTCCCCTCGTCCTCCTCCTCCTTCTCCTCTGGCTCATGGTCCTCCTCTTCCTCCTCCTTTTCCTTCCTGCTGGTGTCTTCTCCTTCTTGTGTTTGTGGTCGTTTTGTTTTTATCGTCCTTCTCTTCCTGTTTGATTTCTTCCTTTTTCTCCTCCTCCTCCTTCTCCTCTTCCTCTCACTATTGCTTGTCTTTATCCCTTCCACATCCTCCTCCTCCTTTTTCACCTCTTCCTCCTCCTTCTCCCTCCTCCCTCCTCTTATTTCTTCATCTAGTCTATGGATGGATGAATGGATGGAAAGGGTTAATAAAGAGAAAAATAACGGCAAGGAATTTAAAGATCGCATGAACAACAAAGGTGATAAAAAGAGAAGAGAGAAAGGAAATGAGAGAGAGAGAGAGAGAGAGAGAGAGAGAGAGAGAGAGAGACACACAGACACACACACACACACACACACACACACACACACACACACACACACACACACACACACACACACACACACACACACACACACACACACACACAGACATGAGCTATAGGGTTGAATTCTCCATTATGTCATACGCACCCCCTCCTTCCCCCCCCTCCCCCTTCCCTTTCCCTCCCCCCCCCCCCAACACACATATTCCATTATTTACCTGAACGAACTAAAATGATGCTTGTGATTTATGGCCGCGCTGAGCTGTGGGATTCGTTTTTTTTTTTTTTTTTTTTTTTTTTTCAACGGTCATATTTTTGTCTTTTGTCCTTATTTAGATTTTTCTCAAACTTCATGACACGCCAGACAGCAGCAAAGAAGTTTCGATATCATATTAATAATCTCTCTCTCTCTCTCTCTCTCTCTCTCTCTCTCTCTCTCTCTCTCTCTCTCTCTCTCTCTCTCTCTCTCTCTCTCTCTCTCTCTCTCTCTCTCTCTCTCTCTCTCTCTCTCTCTCTCTCTCTCTCTCTCTCTCTCTCTTCTTGACCTTTACCTGGCCACGTTAACATTAATTGACTTACCTGTAGAGAGGGGGAGGGGAGGAACCGGAGGGGGGGAGGGGGAGGAAGGGAGAAGGGGTGAAGAGAGAGAATGTGCAGTGATGGAGAACTCACCTGTAATGTAGAGTGTCAAGGTGTGAAGGACAGGTGAGGAGGATACCTGCTTTAATTCTTTACTTTTGCTCAATCATTAATGTATAGGTGTTTATTATTATTATTATTATTATTATTATTATTATTATTATTATTATTATTATTATTATTATTATTATTATTATTATTATTATTATTATTATTATTTACCCATTGTACTTTTTGTTTTTCGTTTCTTAAGTCTTTTTTAATCCATTTTATCGCCATATTATTTGATCTATTTTATTTTATCTTAGTTTTAGGTGGATTTTTTTTATCTATTATTTTTTTTTCTGGAATGGGGATAATTCGTCATTAGTGAGAGGTTCTATTGCTACATTTTCTTGTTCTTTATTTCTTCCTTTATCTTGTATCTTCAGCATATTTGTGGCTTCACGTAATATCTACTAACTCATTTGCTCCAAGCTTCATCAGTCGCTTCTACATTATTTCGGTAATTTTCACGTTTTTTTTTTTCTTTTTTTCTTCTCCATCCTCTTCTAGAATTCCTCATGTACTTCCAACACGACATAACGTTCTCTATTTCATTACCTCACTGACTCTCGTGACATTTTCTGGTACCATTATTTTTTTGTTTTATTTTCTATTCTTTCCCTGTGTTCTTCATAAACCCATATCAGAACTTAACCTTTTAAAACTCCATTGCTCCATCGTTATTTCCTTATCTCCTATCTCTTTTTCTGGTACTTATCTTTGTGTTATTTTTTTCACTCCATCCTTTTCCTGTCTTCCTGTCTTCTATATATTATGTATAGCTGCATTGTTCCTTCGTTATTTCCTTATCTTCTATCTCTTTCTGGCACTTATCTTTGTGTTATTTTTTTCACTTCATTCTCTTCCTGTATTTCTCTATTTAATGTATAGTATCTACATAATCGTATAACTTAACATCATAAATACCTAGTTTTCTCCCCTTTTTCACGTTGTTGTTGTTGTTGTTTTTACGTCATCCTCTTCTTCCTGTATTCTTGCTCGTAAATTCATATCCTAACACATCGAAGTTCTCTGTATAATGTATAATCTCTATATAATCGTTTAACTTAACATCATATATACCTTGTTCGTTCTTTTTTTCACGTTTTTTTTTTTTTTCACGTCATCCACTTCCTGTATTCTTGCTCGTTAATTCATATTCTAACACACCGAAATTCTCTGTATAATGTATAATCTCTATATAATCGTTTTATTTTGCATCTTAAATACCTAGTTTGCTCCCTTTTTCCACGTTTATTTTTCACGTTTATTTTTCACGTCATCCTCTGCCTATATTCCTGCTCGTAAATTCATATCCTAACACATCTTAATACCGCAACAGAGCCTCGTTTGCTCCCTCTCTGCTCTTTGTGTCCCGGGCGGCTTTTGTGCCTCGAAGACCTCTCGCCCGTGATCGATGCGCGTAATCACAAACTTTTAATGGCCCTTCACCCTCGAGGACCAGCTGTCGCCCCGCCTTTGTCGCACCTGTCGTCCAGCCAATGAATTAACACCTGGCCGGACTGTTACCTGTGTGGCCGCGACGCGAATTATTCAGTCCTCCATTTTACTAGTGCGCTTCTACATTATGGATAGGCTGAGAGGGCGATACTGGTAGGGTTGCGTGGTAGGTCTTTGTGTAGGGGGCGATGGTGCTCGGGTGGTCACATGTGGTACTAGAACTAGTCAGATTTATTTGGTAATCTGATCTTTATTTCAGTTGTTCATTTTTGCAAGTTCGGATTATTATTGTGGATACACTGAATAAGTAACACGTATGCTACCGGTATTGTCTTTTTTTATATAAAGTAGGGGGTGTATGTGGGAAAGTGAGGTGAATCTGTAGTGGTGTTCAGGTGTGGTAGATATTATGATTAACCCTCACATTTACACTATGCACAGGTTAAGTGGGTAATATGCATTGTTTTTTTTTTTTTATATAGTAAGGGGTGTCTGTATGGTAAGGTGAAATTCGAAAGATGTAGTGGTGCTCAGGTGTGGTGATATATAATTAACCCTCACATTTACACTATGCACAGGTTAAGTGGGTAATTTTGGGGTTTTTTTATAGTAAGGGGTGTCTGTATGGTAAGGTGAAATTCGAAAGGTGTAGTGGTAGTCAGGTGAGGCATTAGGGCAGGTAAGGTTTGAGGTAATTACCACTACGATTTACCCTATGAATTGATTGTGGGTAATATTTTTTTTTTATAGTAAGGGTGTTTGTGTGTGGAAAGTGCGGGAGGGAAAGCAAAAGTGATAATGTATAGATGTGACGTTAGGACAGGTAATTCTTAAGGTAATTCTCACATATTTTATTAATATATTTATTCTTTTTTTTAAGCAAGTCATACGCAATAAAAAAACGCAATAAAACAAAAAAACTGCACATATTATGGGTTATTACGGATAGGATGTGGGTATTAAGTTTTTTTTTCAATGGTAAGGGTTGTTTGTGTGGAGGTAAGTGAAAGGGGAAAGTTTTGGTGGCAGTGGTCAGGTGTGGCGTTGGGGCAGGTAAGGTGTCCAGGTAATTAGGTGTGATTGGGTGGGCGTGTCACCTGTAGGCGTATGACAGAGTTACCTGGACGGCGCCTTCCCTCACCTCACCTGCGACGCGACACGACACACCCATTTGTACCTGTGTGTGTGTGTGTGTGTGTGTGTGTGTGTGTGTGTGTGTGTGTGTGCCGTTTTACTGTTCTCTATCATGATCGTCCACGTCTTCCTCCTTCTTCTCTTCCCCCTCCCCCTCCTCCTCCTCCTCCTCCATCATTTATCTGAGTTATTTCCTTTTTTCCCTTTCACAATCCTATTTATGCGTCTTTCTCCACATCTCACCTGCTTAGCATTCTCCACCTGTCTCCCTCTCCATCATGCCTCCACCGCCTCTTGTCCACGCCTATAAATCTCCACTCCACTGCCTTTCACAACACTCCACCACCCTTTTGTTCGCTCCACTGCCTCCTCCTCCACCCCCTCTTCCTCTTCCTCCTGTCCCTGTTCCTTTCTCTCCTCCCTCCTACCTTCTATATCATCGCCTCCCCTTCCGTATCCCTCTCTCTCCCTCACACCTTACCCCTTCCCCCCTCACCTGTCCCCTTCTTCGCCGGGTAGTACAACACAAACTGTGGTCGTAGTGGACGAAATGCTTATTGATGCCTGATTTATCGTCCGGCTCGTAAAATAAATTGAACCACTTTGCTCCCAGGTGTATCTCTGGATCATGCAATGGCTGGCTGGCTGGTTCTCTGGCTGGCTGGCTGAATGGAATGGCTGGGGACTCTGCGATAGGGCGGCTCCTGTTACTTACACATAAACACGTACACACACGAACGCACGCACTTACAGGCAGACACAAACATACAGCCTCACGCACGCACACATATGGTAGTCAACTGTTTCCCCCTTTTCCTTCCTTTCTTCTGCTCTCTCCTTCTCCCTCCCCTCCATTACCTTACCTTTTCTCTCTTTCCCTTCCTTTCGTCTCTCTTCCCCTTCTCTTCTCTTAGTCTCTTCTCCCTTCCCATTTCTTCCCTTCGTTTTCCCTCTCCTCCCTCTCCCTTCCTTTCGTTTGTCTTTTTTCCTCCCTTTCCTTCGTTTTTTGTCCCCATTTCCTCCTTACCCTTTTCCCTACTTTCCCTCTCCTCTCCATTTGTCTCTTATCCCCCTTTTCCTTCTCTCCATTTTCCATTCTCTCCATTTCCATTCTTCACCATTCTTCTCTCGTCTCTCCTATCTCCCTCCTTCCTCCCTTGATTTTCCTTCACATTCCCTTCCCTCCTATTCCTCTACTCTGTTCCTCCTCTTACTCCTCCTCCCCTTCTCCCCTCTTTTCATTTCCTTCCTCTCCTCCCCTCTGCCTCAACTCCATTCCTACTCCTACTCCACCTCCCTTTCTTCCCTCTTTTCCTGCCCCTCCTCTCCTCTCTTCCTCTACGCAATTCAGTCTCTAATTTTACCTACCTTTCTTTCCCTCTCTTTTACTTCCTCTCCTCTTTTCCTTCCTCTATTCTATTCCCACACTACCTCCCTTCTCTTCCTCTCCTCTCCAATTCCTCCAAATACTCCCTCTCCCTCTCTTTTCCTTCCTCTCCTCTCTTCTCTTTTCCTCCTTGTTCTCCACCTCCCCCTTCTTCTTCCTCCCCCTCGTCTCCTTCCCTCTCCCATCCACCACCACCCGCCCCTCCCTCTCCCCGCCCCCTTCCACCTCGTGTTAAGCCATCGACCCAGACTCTGTATTGTGTTTGCTGTGGCCACAAGGCGTTCATGCAATCACATTATTATTCATATTACCGCGCAAGTTATGGCAATGTTTTGAATGACCGTCATATATCAGGCAGATTTCTTGTTCCCTGGAGAATTTATATAGATTACCCTTTGCCCCGCCAGCTACTTCAGGGAGAATGGAAGGAGGGTGGGTGGGAGGGAGGGGGTATGAAGTGTAGTGACCGGTGTGTTGTGTAGTGTTGAGGAAAGGAGGGGGGGAGGGTGTTTTGTATTGCCTGTTTGTGTTGCGAGGTGTGTGAGTGCGTGGTGTTAGGTTGTGGAGGTGAATATTGCAAAGGAACACATTTTGAAGGTGATGGGAGCTTTTTTTTTATGTGTGTGTATGTGTGTGTGTGTGTGTGTGTGTGTGTGTGGTTGAGACTAAGTTGCTGGTGGTGGTGGTGGATGTGTTTCTTACCTGTGAAAAGTCGTGATTAGTTTACAGGTAGAGATTCTTATGGTGTTGATGGTGTTGATATGTGTGGGTTGGTGTTGGTGTGTGTTTGTATGTGTGTATGTTTGTGCGCTCAGATCCATTATTCTGCCACCATAACGCTAAACACATCACACCACTTCACCACTTCACCTCACCACACTCATCATCACCATCCTACCACCAAGACTAAATATCATCACCAAAACACCACAACACCATTACCTTTTTCACCAACACACACCACTACGTACAAACACCCCTCTCCCTACCCCCTCCACACACCATCCCATCACTCACCACACACACATTCAATAACGCTCTGATTTATAAAAATATCCCAAAGCCAGCCAGCCAGTCCTCCTTCTTGCCCCGGTCCCTGGCGTGTGGTTCCTCCATGACCATTTTCCCGTTTTGCTTATATCAGACGAGTTGGATTTACGAGCAGATAACGAGACGCCGCGGGGCCAAGGGCGGATAATGCTCGTATTGAAAGTGTATGTTGGAAAGGCCGCGTATTGAAGACGTGTTTGTGCGGCCATTGATGTCATTCTCGTCTGAAAGCACCTGTGAATACCTTGTGTGTGGCTGTGACGAAATGGAAACAGGTAGTGAAGTAGTTTGTGAAGTTCCAGGAGGAGGAGGAGGAGGAGGAGGTAGAAAGGTTGGGGTGGAAGAGGCGAAGGAAGAAGAAGAGGAAAGTTGGAAGTAGAAAGGAAGAACCTTGTGTGTACCTGTAATGTATTGGAGACAGGTAAAGATGTAGATTGTTGAGTCCGAAGAGAAGGAGGAGGAGGTAGAGAGGTTGGGGAGAAAGAGGGGAAGGAAGAAGAAAAGGAAAGTAGATCTAAAGCACCTGTGAATGCCTTGTTTGTGTACCTGTGAAGTAATGGAAACAGGTAGAGATGTAGATTGTAGAGTTCGAGGTGGAGGAGGAGGAGGAAGTAGAGAGGTAGGGGAGAAAGAGGGGGAAAAAGAAGAAGGGGAAAGTAGATTGAAAGCATCTGTGAATGCCTTGTGTGCGTACCTGTGAAATAATGGAAACAGGTAGAGAGGTAGATTGTAGAGTTCGAGGTGGAGAAGGAGGAGGAGGAGGTAGAGAGGTTGGGTAGAAAGAGGGAACGGAAGAAGAAGAGGAAAGTAGATCAAAATCACCTGTGAATCCCTTGTTTGTGTACCTGTACCGTAATGGAAACAGGTAGAGATGTAGATTGTAGAGTTCGAAAAAGAGGAGAAGGAGGAGGTAGAGAGGTTGAGGAGAAAGAGGGGACGGCAGAGGATGAGGACAGTTTATCGAAAGGAAAAAGAGAAAATTGAAAGGCTGCGAAAAAGGTGATTGAGAACGAACAGAGAGGAAGTAGGAAGCGTAGATTAAAAGACCAGCGCGGAGTGGACGAGGAGAGTAAGGCATTGTCGGATAAGAATAAGAAGAATAAGAATAAGTAAAAGAAGGAAAAGGAGTAAATTGAAAGGCTAAGAAAAAGAAGGCGATTGAGAACGAACAGAGAGGAAGGAGGAAGCGTAGATTAAAAGTAGGGTTTTATCGGGTAAGAAAAAGAAGAATCAGAATAAGTAAAAGAAGGAAAAAAGAGTAAATTGGAAGGCTACGAAAAAGAAGGTGATTGAGAACGAACAGAGAGGAAGGAGGAAGCGCAGATTGAAAGACCAGTGCTGAGTGGTTGAGGAGAGTAAGGTATTGTCGGTTAAGAATATGAAGCCACAGCACAATGAAGGGACTGCGTGAATGCCGCCGCTCGGACCACAAAGAAAACGGAGAACCTGTACACAGCGAAGACGATGGTCCGTCACGCAAGGCTTCCCCGCTTTCGAACCTAAATATTTACTTACTTTCAACTTGGGGCGCCGGAAAGACCAAATATACACTCAGTTTGATATGAAAGGAGATACAAAGGAGGTTGGAGTAATAGGTAGCACACACACACACACACACACACACACACACACACACACACACACACACACACACTCTCTCTCTCTCTCTCTCTCTCTCTCTCTCTCTCTCTCTCTCTCTCTCTCTCTCTCTCTCTCTCTCTCTCTCTCTCTCTCTCTCTCTCTCTCTCTCTCTCTCTCTCTCTCTCTCTCTCTCTCTCTCTCTCTCTCTCTCTCTCTCTCTCTCTCTCTCTCTCTCTCTCAGTCCCGCAATCACTTTAATGTGTCCAGAACCTCGTCGTAAATATCGGTCTTGGCCGCCACTCCCGCCGCCGTTAGGATTAATAATTGCAACCAGGTAAGTGGCTTTAAAGATTGGATTAGCCACAGGACAGGTGCGGTGGTGGCGGGGACAGGTGGGGGGGGGGGCGTGGTGGTAATGGTGGTGGTGGTATAGCCGCTTATTGTTTGTCTCTGTGTTACTCACGACATAATTTAAAAGTAGTTGCTGGTAATGGGTTTTGCTTCTTGTTTTCTTTTCTTTCTCTCTTCTTACACTGGTTTTTCTTTCTATCTTATTCGTGTTCGATCTGTACTTTGTTTCATGGGTTTGCGGTTAGTGTAGTAGTAGTAGTAGTAGTAGTAGTAGTAGTAGTAGTAGTAGTAGTAGTAGTAGTATTGGTCCCCTCTGAGGCTTCGAGTAAGACAATACTTTTCACCCCAACAAAACTGACTCGTCTGCATTAGAATTCCTCACGGCAGGGGATGAACGGGAGGCAGGGAGGAGGCGGGGGCAGGAGGCAGGCAGGGCAGCAGCAGCGGCTCTTAATATATTTAGCGGCGGCAGAAATATGTGAGTTTGTCCCTCGTGCAGCCGTCAGCCCTCCGCGCCGCGCCCTGCATGACGCGTCCCGCACCTCTGACCACCCCACTCCTCCTCCTCCTCCTCCTCCTCTAAGGGTGACGGCGGGTCGGGTACTGTTGCTCCTCTTCACCGAAATGCAAGCGTGAACACAACACGGGGAGAACCTAATATTTCGCCGGATAATTCTAGTGCGCAAGGATTTCAAGATTAGAACAGTTTCCCTGCACTCAAATCACTCCCCCGCGACCCGAGAATTATCACCAACATTCACGTGGATTATTGTACTACGTGAAGGCTTTGGGGATTGAACATTTTCCTTGTACTGTATTTATCCCTGAGGAGTCAAGACATAGTATACTGCCAATGCTTACGTATAGATATTGCAAGCAGCGTAAAAGATTGTTAATGATAACCCAATATTTTCTTTTTTCTTTCTTCTTTCTCTGTTTCTCTTTCGTATGCAAGATTAAAACAACTTCTTTACACGTGAATTATTCCTGAAGGCCCGGGAACTGAGGGCAATATTTACGTAAACTAATGTGGGACTAATGACAAGTTCGTTTTTTCTTTTTATTTTCGTTATTCAGAATCGACGTCGTTGGGTCATTCTCTTTCTCTTTCGTATGCAAGATTAAAACAGCTTCTTTACACTTGAATAATTCCTGAAGACCCGAGAACTGAGGGCAATATGTACGTAAACTAATGTGGGACTAATGACAAGGGTTTTTTTTTTCTATTTATTTGCTTTATTCCGAATCGACGTCGTTGGGTCATTCTCTTTCTCTTTCGTATGCAAGATTAAAACCGTTTCTTTACACGTGAATAATTCCTGAAGACCCGAGAACTGAGGGCAATATTTACGTAAACTAATGTGGGAATAATGACAAGTTGTTGTTTTTCTATTTATTTGCTTTATTCTGAATCGACGTCGTTGGGTCATTCTCTTTCTCTTCCGTATGCAAGATTAAAACAGCTTATTTACACGTGAATTATTCCTGAAGACCCGAGAACTGTAACCAATTTTTATATATACCAATGTGTGACTCCCCCCCCCCCCTTTTTTTTTTTGAGGGGCGTTATCTTGAGTACTCTGATAAATGGAAACCCACTACTTTCTTTTTCTATCTTTTTCCTGTGCTACATTAAAACCATTTCTTCACACCTGTAGCCAATGTTCACGTAAAGTAAGGTGTGAAAAGAATGACAAGCTGATTAGTTTTTTGGGGCGTTATCTTAAGTACTCTAATAATGAATATCCACTTCTCTCTTTTTCTATCGTTTTTCCTATGCTAGATTAAAACCATTTCTTTACACCTGTAGCCAATGTTCACGTAAACTAATGTATAAGAAAAATGCCAGTCTCCTTTTTATTTCTTTTTCTTTTTGTGTGTGTGTTTTTTTTCTGAATCGTCATCGTTGTCGTCTCTCTCTTTCGTATAGATTAAAACCATTTCCTTACACCTGCAGCCAACATTCACGTGAACTAATATGTGTGAGAATAATAGCACCCTCTTTTTTTTTTCTTTTTCTTTTCCTTTTTTGCGTTATCCTGAATCATCGTCGTTGAGTCGTTGTCGTGTTGCAGCGGAAGGCGGTGAGTAACGAGCCCCGTGGAGGTGTTCCCCGGCGAGGGTTCCTGAATATTGCAGTTTTATTCACCTGTCACGAAACGGGCAGGTAATACATAATCAGGCTCAGGTATTATGCTCTCTCTCTCGTTCTCGCTTTCTCTCTCGCTCTCGCTCTCTGTCCATTATTTTTCTCCCCATTTCTTTTTTCTCTCTCTTCATTTCTCTCTTTTCTCTTTCTCCATTTCTTTCTTTTCTCTCTTTTGTTTCTTTTCTCCCTCTGTTCATTATCTCTCTCTCTCTCTCTCTCTCTCTCTCTCTCTCTCTCTCTCTCTCTCTCTCTCTCTCTCTCTCTCTCTCTCTCTCTCTCTCTCTCTCTCTCTCTCTCTCTCTCTGTCCATTATTTTTCTCTTTTTCTCTATTTCTCTCTTTTCTCTTTCTTTTCTCTCTTTTCTTTCTTTTCTCGCCCTCTGATTATTAGTTTTCTCTCTTCCTCAATCAGTTTTTTCTTCTCTTTTCTCGCTCTTTTTATAGCCATTAGTTGTTGTTTTTTCTCTTCTTTCTCTGTGCACTAGCTCTCTCTCTCTCTTTCTTTCGCTCTCTCTGTCTCTCTTCGTCCATTAGTTTTCTCAAGGGCGGGTAATTTATGGATAATGGCGTTAACAAAGACCAATACATAACCGTGACAAAATGAGGTCGTTCTGGTAGCTGGCCAAACTCTCCCCCCTCCTCGCCCCCTACCCCCCCCCCCTCACCCCTGTCTCTACACCTGTGCGCGGAGAAGTCAAAACAACGCCCCACACCTGTGATTACCTGATACACCTGAATGCTTGATACACTTACCTGGGCGAGCGTGTGGGGGGGGGGGGGGTTGTGGGGGGGCGGGGTGTAAAGGTGATGGTGAGGGATAGTGTAATAGTGTTGGTGGTGGATGGAGGAAGATTGTGTGTGGGATTTAAAACATGTGTAATGGGGATAGTGAGGTGATGATGAGGGGATTGTGAAAAGATAGTGAATAGATTGTGGAAATGTAGTGAAGAGAATGTGAAGGGATTGTGAAAGGAAAAGGATAGTGAAAAGATACGGGAAAGATAGTGATGGGAGACTGAAGATGGTGAAAGGAAAGTGAAAAAATAGTGAAAGAATAGTGAAGAAGAGATAGATAAGAAATAATAAGAGATAATGAAGGGATAGTGAAAGGAAGGTGAATGGGATCGTTAAAGGATGATAAAGCGATAAAAATGGGATAGTGAAAAGATAATGAAGGATAGTGAAGAAGAGAAAGTGAAAGGATAGGAAAGATACAGTTAATAAATATTGAAGAGATAGTGAAGAGAAAGGATACTGAAGAGAGAGAGAGAGAACATAGTGAAAATTATGTGTGGGATTTAAATCATGCGCAAAGTCGGCATAGTGAAGAGAAAGACGAGGGATGTGTTAGGCAAAAGAAGTGAAGGACTGTGTTTGTGAATGTGCTTAGTGTTATGTTTGCGTGTGTGTATGTGTGTGTGTGTGTGTGTGTGTGTGTGTGTGTGTGTGTGTGTGTGTGTGTGTGTGTGTGTTCATCGTGGTTTATATGCCCTGTTGAGCTCAAGATGTATAGTTATAGAAGAAAAAATTGAACTCTTATGTGGAATGGATACAATATATAAACTAAGGTGTGTTTGTGTGAGGATAGTGACCCTTGTGTGTATAGATTTTAACACACACACACACACACACACACACACACACACACACACACACACACACTGTTGGCTCGGGTTGTGACAAATATTGACAAAGGAAGAAAGGCGAGAACTGAGAATCGGGTGATCACAGAACCGGAGAAACTCTATTGCCCAGAATATCATTCTACCTAAGTGTGTGTGTGTGTGTGTGTGTGTGTGTGTGTGTGTGTGTGTGTGTGTGTATGGTTTTTCTAGGGGTGACAGGCGGTCCTCTGCATAATTTAGCGTAATTATATTTTGTTTTATTATGGAAGTAACGCAACCGCCCTCTCTCCTCGCCCCTAGCCTTGATGTTTGTGTCGTATAATTGTGTGTGTGTGTGTGTGTGTGTGTGTGTGTGTGTGTGTGTGTGTGTGTGTGTGTGTGTGTGTGTGTGTGTGTGTGTGTTCCCTATTTTCCAGTTCTCCTTTCTTTATCCTTTTGCTTCCACACCATTCTTCCATCTTCACCTGCTTTCCCTTTCATTTTCTTCCTGTCTCTCCATTCCCCTTACTTCATTGTTCTTCTTTAATAATCCTTCCTTTTACCTTTCCTTAATTCATTCTTACGGGCCTTCCATTCTTCCTTCCTTTCCTATCATCCCTTCCTCCTTCATTCTCACCCCTGCTTTCTTTCTTTTTCCTCTCCATCTTTCCTCACTATAGTTTCTGCTTCCTTGCCTCGCCTTCCCTCCTTACCGTTTCCAATTCCTACTTCTCTTTCACCTCCTCGTCTCCTTCCCTTCTTTCCTCCATCCTTTTCATTCATTCTTCCATCTTTTCCACCATTTCCCTTCATTCTCCCTCTTCCACTTTCTCTCCGTGTTCCCTTTCCCCTTCCTTTATCCACTATACCCTCCCTTCCCCATTCTCTTTCATTATTTCGCCGTCTTCCCTTCCTTTTCCAATTCATTTATCCTCCTCCTCCACCTTTGCTCCCTCCTCTTCCACTTCCAAATGGCGGAATCCAATCAGTCCAGTCGTCTGCGTCTCAGGAGATATATATGAGGTCGACGGTGTGGCCAAATGTCGACTTAATGGTGTTATTGAATGGTGCTTTGTGTTCAGGGCCTTACACCACCCCTCTTTGTCTCACTCTCTGTCTCTCCCTCCTTCTTTTTCTCCCCTTCTCTCTTCTCCAACCTTTGTCTCTCCCTCCCTTCTCTAAATTCTCTGTCTCTCCTTTTCTTCTACTCCCTTTCTTTTTCTCTTCTTCCACCTCTTTCTTCTTCCCCTCCCCTTCTCTCTTCTCCAACCTTGTCCCTCCCTCCCATCTCCAATTTCTCTGTCTCTCCTTTTCTTCTACTCCCTTTCTCTCTTTCTTCTTCCACCTTATCTCTTCTTAATCTCTCCTATTTCCTATGTTCCTCTTTCATTTTCCTCCTCCCGTTCTTCCTCTTCCTCCCTTTCTCCATTTCTTGTCTCTTTCCCCTTGTGGCTCCTCCTTATGCCTCTTTCTTGCTTCCCTTTATTCCCCTTCCAACTCCTCTGTCTCCTTTCATCTCTGTCATTCTCCTTTCTTCCTCTCCCTTCTTCTCTATCTCCTCTTCCCTTTTCACTTTTTTTTTTTTTTTTTGCTCATCCTCCTCCTCCTTCTCCATCTTCTTCCTCTCTCTTACTTTACCTTTTTTTCACATCTTCCCTCTCCTCCTCCTCCTCCTCCTCCTCCTCCTCCTTCTTCGACCATCTTCTTCCTTGTTCTTCTTACTTCACTTCCATCTTCCTCTCTTACCCACGAACAGGTAGAGAGAGAGAGAGAGAGAGAGAGAGAGAGAGAGAGAGAGAGAGAGACCTTTTAATTACCTTTTCTGTCTACTCTGCAATATCAAAGACACCTCCATTACACCTTCATAATTACAATAACTTTAGGTGTTAGTGAACTTAAGAAGAAATAACGAAGGTAGGAAATTTAAATCTTGGAAGAAAAGACAGAAGGGGAGAAGAAAGGAGAGGGGAGGAGGGGAGGAGTAAGGACTGGGAGGGGGGAGTGGGGGGGGAGGGGAGAGATGAGGTTACCTTCTGTGGTGCATATGAGATGAGAAACATGATTGTGACATGAATAAAACACCGCGTGAGGTAAGATTATTTGGCAGAGGAATAGAGGAGAAACGTGAAGGGCTGCTACCATTGTGTGTGTGTGTTTGTGTGTGTGTGTGTGTGTGTGTGTGTGTGTGTGTGTGTGTGTGTGTGTGTGTGTGTGTGTGTGTGTGTGTGTGTGTGTGTGTGTGTGTGTAGTTGTGTAGTTCTAAGTGCGTATACGATTTACATTAATTATATCACTCTTGTAGATTAATATAGTCGTAAGCGATATT
Source organism: Eriocheir sinensis (assembly GCF_024679095.1). NCBI lineage: Eukaryota > Metazoa > Arthropoda > Malacostraca > Decapoda > Varunidae > Eriocheir > Eriocheir sinensis. The sequence goes on from NC_066563.1 coordinate 10,157,761, forward strand.
ACTCTCTAACACACACACACACACACACACACACACACACACACACACACACACACACACAGCACCCTTCCACAAGCTGTAACACAAAACAAAGCATTTAATCTGAAGAAAGATGAATTTCTCCTTCACTTCCTCATCTTTCCCTTGCTGAAACGCGCTAAGAGGAGACGGAGGCGGAACAGGAGAAGGAGGAAAGGGGAAGACTAAGAGGAAGAGAGGAGGGAGGAAGAGACACACCAGGAGGAGGTGGAGGAGGAGGAGGAGGAGTGGAGTTATTCGCTTAATGCCTCCCATACTGAATGAAAAGCACTCCACCTTACTCCCCTCACCCTCGAGAGAAAGAGAGAGAGAATTACAGTGCAGGGCCGAGATTCGAGGGGAAGCAGGTACCGGGCCACCCTCACCCTTGCAGAGACACTAACATATGCACGGCCGAGGAGGAGGAGGAGGACGAGGAGGAGGAGGAGGAGGAGTGGGGTGGTCAGAGGTGCGGGACGCGTCATGCAGGGCGCGGCACGGAGGGCTGACGGCTGCACGAGGGACAAACTCACATATTTCTGCCGCCGCTAAATATATTAAGAGCCGCTGCTGCTGCCCTGCCTGCATCCTGCCCCTGCCTCCCCTTGACCTCCGTCCCTTCTCCTGCCCAGCCTGCCTCCTCCCTGCCTCCCTCCCTGCCTCCCGTTCATCCCCTGCCGTGAGGAATTCTAATGCAGACGAGTCAGTTTTGTTGGGGCGAAAAGTATTGCCTTGCTCACAGCCTCAGAGGGGACCAATACTACTACTACTACTACTACTACTACTACTACTACTACTACTACTACTACTACTACTACTACTACGCTAACATCCATCTCTTGCCTCTCGTGATAGCGTGTTGGAGTCTTGCTCGGTTCCCTTACGTCCGTGTAGCGTGATTGACAGAGAGAGAGAGAGAGAGAGAGAGAGAGAGAGAGGGACTATATATTTAACTCACTCTGCAGTAATAGGCCACTTTCCTTTTTTTTTTTTTTTTACCTACCTTTCTCGTGATCATTAGGGAGGCTGTTCTCAGGTGTATCTGGGCAGGTGGACAGACAAGTGAACAGGTGATCCGTCTCTCTCTCTCTCTCTCTCTCTCTCTCTCTCTCTCTCTCTCTCACCTGGTTCATTCTTACAGGTAGACACACACACCTTTAAGTCACGTCACTATCACGTCATATTTTCACTTGTTTATTTTTTTTATATCTTTCTTTTTACTCCTTTCTATCTCATAACCTAACATCTTCCTTTTTTCTTTTCCTTTCCTTCCTTTCCTATTTCCTTCCTTCCTTCCTCTTCCTAAGCTTTCTAATATTTTTTTTCTCTTTCTCATAATCTTACATTTTCTTTTCTCCTTTTCCTTTCCTTTCTCTTTACTTCGTTTTCTTTCCCTTCCTTTCCTTTCCTCCTTTCTTCCTTTCTTCTTCTCTTCCTAGGCTTCCTTCCTTCCTTGTATAATTTTTTTTTCTCTATGACAACTCAACATCTACCCTCCTTCTTTTCCTTTCCTTCCTTTCTTTCTTTTCCCTTTCTTTCCTCCTTCCTTCCTTCCTTCATTCTTTCCTTCCTTCTCCACTCTCCTTAGGCTTTCTTTTATCTTTTTCTCTCTCTCTCATAACCCAACATCTTCCTCTCCTTCCTTCCCTCCTTTCCTCCTTCCTTCTTTCCCTAACGTTAACTGGCCGCCCCTCTTGTCCACACTTCCCTTCTATTCCTCTTCGCAAATTTCCACTTTATTACCCTCTTTGCCTCCCTCTTCCACTTAGCGCTCCCCTTTTTCCTTCCCTTCCCACGCGTCCCTTCCTTCCTTCCTTCCTCTCCCCTCGCAAGCCTCCCTCAGTCACACGAATCAACAAAACAAACACACAAAAAAACAAGTCTGATCGCTCTCTCCCTCACCTTTCCCATACCTTCCCCCTTCATCCCCTTCCTTTCCCTCACTTCCCATCGGAGAGGCAGTGAGGTGGGACGGAGAGAAAGTGAGAGGGAGCGAAGGAGGGGGAGAGGGGAGAAAGGTTGGAAGGTCGTTTGTGTAGGAAAAGGTTTTGGGGAGAGTATTTCAATCTCGCACTCTCTCCCCGCTTGCTAATGACACCCTGGCGGGGATTAGAGTCACTCCCTCCCTCCCCCCCTACCCCCCTTTGATGGCGAGGGAGAGGGAGAGGGAGAAGGTGCTAAAAGGTGCGATGTAGTGTGGGGTTGAGGTGTAGCGGAGGGAGAGAAACCAATGATTACCTCCTCCTCCTCCTCCTCCTCCTCCTCCTCCTCCTCCTCTCCTGGTTCTCCTTGGCGGCGCGTGACTCCTACAGAAAAAGCAGAGGGAGAGAAAGTGAGAGGGAGGGTGAGTTTTAAGGAAAGAGAGAGAGAGAGAGAGAGAGAGAGAGAGAGAGAGAGGATAGGGGAGAGAAAGGGAGAAGAGAGGGGAGAGAGAAGGGAGGGGAGAGGGGAGTTGAGGGTGTGCGTAATGCGTTTCTGATTGGTTAAGTGGCAGCGCTGAGGGGAGGCTCGAGCGATCCCCGGCCACGGCACAGCTCAGGTGAGACCCGGCCAGGTAAAGGTAAAGATGGCCGACGTGCAGGTGGGCAGAACAGGTGACTACAGGTGAAGGAATATGCAGGAAAAAAGGACAAGGAACAAGAAATAAAGGAAGAAGCATTTAACGTTAGAAGGCCAGGTATAGATAATTAACATATAGATAGGCTGCGACAGGTAACTATGAAGTAAATAATGTCAAGTTAAGGTAGGAAAGGACAGGTAGCAAGAAATAAAAGAAAAAGTAGTTAAGGTTAGATAGACAGATAAAGATGATTAACATAGAGATAGGCTGCGACAGGTAACTATGAAGTGAATAAAGTCAAGGTAGGAAAGGACAGGTAGGAAGAAGTAGTTAACGTTAGAAGGCCAGGTATAGTTAATTAACGTACAGGTGTGTTTTGACAGGTGGTATTGGCACTGCATTGTTTGTGTGTGGACTAAATTAATACATTCTACTTTTTTTATTTGATTTGATTTGATTTTTTTGTGTGTCTGTGTGTTAGTGACTTTAGCAGAGAAAGGTAGATTTGGTTTGCTTGTCTGCCTGTCTGTCTCTTTACTGTCTATTTGTCTGTTTGTCTATCTGATCTACTTCCTGTTAGTCTATCTATTCACCCGTCTGTCTGTCTGCCTGCCTCTTTTCCGTCTTGTCTGTCTATTTGTCTGTGTTTCCCGTCTGTGTCCAATGTCTGTATTTATTTACCTGTCTGTCTGTTTATCTCTCTCTCTGTCTCCCTATGCGTGCGTGCGTTCTCTTTCACATTTCTGCTTCCAAAAGTAAATCACTGCCCTTCCTTTCCTCTCCCTTAAATTTCCTCACTAACCCAACAATTTTCCACTTCATTCACGGGCCATGGACCACAAAGCTCTTTATCTCCGCGTTTTGAATTTATTACTCTCCGCCTCAAGTCTTTTCTATATGTATTAACTTTTATTTCAGTTTTCAATAAGTAGTTATGTTGTTATGTAAGTTTCCTCCATATTCCAAACTTTTGCCATTCATCTACGGTCCATATATAGCAACACAACGCCCTCAATCTTCAAGCAGTGCATATATTACCACTTGATAATGGTGATGAAATTGTTTCCTTTGATAATCCGAATAAAAAATGTATGTCATCCCAACCTAAAAAAAATGTCCCAAATAACGGGGAAAAAAAAAACGTGCGGTACAGAAATAAAAACTGAATCAATTTCCAAAATGATAAAATGAAATAAAATGTGAGGAACGATTTCAAGGATAAAGATAAATGCCTTTCACTAAATTATTGAAAATATATAATTCCTAAAAATATATTAATAAAATTTCGTTAAGTCATAGAGAATGGAAAGAACGTACAGTTAGAAAATATTGGTCAAACTTTTTCCTAAATAACTTAAAAAAATAAGCTCAAGAAAATTACAAAAAATATATAAACGATGGAATGAAAAAATATGGCGACCCCTCCCCCCAAAAAAATAACAACCCCTCCTCCCAAAAAATATGGCGACCCCTCCCCCCAAAAAAATAACAACCCCTCCTCCCAAAAAATATGGCGACCCCCCCAAAAAATGAACGACCCAAAAAAAATATGACGACCCCAAAAAATTATGACGACCCCCCCCAAAAAAAATATGGCGACCCCCCCCAAAAAAAAATCTCTACTGTTACTTAATTGATGACAAAACAAAAATTGGTCCCGAAAAAATTATCATAAAACTTTCCAAAATGAGGAAATCAAAATTCAAAATCTTAATCAATGAAAAAAAGTGCCCAAATCTACAATAATAAAATATCCCTCTAAATGGAATGAAAAATATTACTAACTCTATACCCCCCCCCTAAAAAAATATATATACTATGAAAACATGAACTTTGGTAACAGTCCCCCCTCAACCCAATCACTCCCCCTCACCCTCCCCCCCCTCCTCCCCTCCCGCGCCGCCAATCACAGGGCTCAGCGAGTCTTCCACCGCTCGTGTAATTTTTCGCTTACACGGTTTTTTTTTTCCTACGCTCCAAGTTCGTGTTAGTTAATAAACGTCCGCGTGTTTTGAGTTTACATTTTAATTAACACAT
>NC_066563.1:10164875-10199875 GCF_024679095.1 Eriocheir sinensis
CTTAAATGTCGCTACAAGTATTTCCTGCATATGTTTATTTTCTTAAGCAAGAGAAGTGGTAGACATGCCAAGAGCTTAAAAATACAATTGACAAAAGTTGTTGTTTGAAAAATGTAAAATAAAACTTAAAATAAAAACCGTGAATTTTAAATGATAATGTAAAAAGTGTAAGATATGAAAACTATTAAGAACTAAAAAAATAAAAATATAAATACCTCAAACGCGGAATTCCCATTAATAAAGACAAATGAGAACAGCGAACTAAGGATTATCGAATTAGGTCCACAGATATAAACGTAAATAAATATCAGTAGCAAGTTATTTTCACCGAGTCACGTTGGTTACTGGAGGAGGGTTAGGTTGTGGCGGCGGTGGTCGTGGTGATGGTGGTGGTAGTGGTGGTGGTGGTGGTAGTGGTGGTGGTGATGGCGGCGGCGGTGCTTCGGGACTGTGGCTTTTTCACTCCTTAAAACGAAAATCTTTGTGACCATTGGCGTGATTATTACGAAGGAGCAATTACCGTCAGGCTGAGGGACACGAGACTGGCACGCCACCTGTCTGTGTGTGTGTGTGTGTGTGTGTGTGTGTGTGTGTGTGTGTGTGTGTGTGTGTGTGTGTGTGTTCTTCACTTTGTCCGTCTTCTCGTTTTCTTTTTTTTATTTGTGTTTGGTTGGAGTCTAGTTACTATTGTATGTATTTCTATGTGTGTGTAATGTGTGTGTGTGTGTGTGTGTGTGTGTGTGTGTGTGTGTACCATCATAACCTTACCTTACAAACCCTCTACTGAGCTTCCCATTCTTCCTCCTCTTCTTCCTTTTCTCTATAATCCACCTCATTCTAAGGTTGGCAGTCTGAGCTGTCACCATGGAGGAGGACCTGTCTTCCCCCCTCCTCCTCCTCCTCCTCCTCCTCCTAATGACGGTCGCATGCGGGTTGGTAATCATGCGAAGGTGATGGCTAACTAGTGATAATGGCGCCGTTTGCAATATGGATCCTGTTTACTCTCAAAACTCGGGGCTAGGCGGCGACGATTACCGAGAAGGGGTGTTGCTGTGAGCGCGAGGGAGAGCGTTAGTTATGTTCCCCCTGCACGATACCCTCCCTTCCTCTCCTTCCCGCCTCGTCTCCCCATACACTCCCTTGCTCTCCCTTCCCCCCTTCCTACTCTCTGTACTCTTACCTTCCTCTAATCTCCCTTCCTTTTCCTCATTCTCTTCGTCTCTTATCTTGTTTTTCTTTCCCTTCTCTCCCTTCCTTCTCTTTCTCTCCCCTCCACCTTTCTCTCCGTCTAGTAGTGTCTCTTCTTCTCTCACGCCTTTTTTTCATATTTCCTTTTTTTTTTTTTAGTGTATGGCTCCCTTCCTATGCTCTCACCTTTCCTTACCTTCTTTACCTCTCTCATTTTCCTCTCCGTCTAGTGGTTCTTTATTTTCTGTTCTTCTCTCATGTCATATTTTCTAACTTTCTTTTTATAGTGTGTGTTGTCCTGTCTACTTTTACGAGCCTTCAAGTTTTATTTTTCCTCTTTCCACATTTTTTTTATTTCCTGGATTTCCTTTTTCTCTCCTCTTAAGGTGTATTCTAAACATACCTTCTACCTCCTCTCTTTCCCTCTTCTACGTTTTCTCTCTCCTCACTGACCCTCTATTTCTCTCCTCTCTGCCTCCCTCCCTCTCTTCTTTCCTTTACACTCTTCAATCCTCCCCTCTCCCGCCATCTCTACCTCGCTCCCTTCCACCAATTCCCCCCCCGCCACATCCACCTCCCTCTCCCCTCCCATTCTACCATCCTCTCCTTCCTCTCTCCCTCCTTCCCTCCCTCCCAAGACCCATTTTTCTGGCGTTATGGCAAGTTACTTTAGTCACCCCTTCCTTATGTTGATCCAGGGGCCCAGTGACGCACGAGAGAGAGAGAGAGAGAGAGAGAGAGAGAGAGAGAGAATAATCTTCATATTTTTTTTTTCATCCATTTCAAATATTTATTCTTAGTTTAGTTTTCGTGTCGCATTGAACTCATAAATAATGTTCTTCAGTTTTTGCTCCTCCTCCTCCTCCTCCTCCTCTTCTTCTTCTTCTTCTTCTTCTTCTTCTTCTTCTTCTTCTTTCTCTTTTTTCTTTTTCGTCTTCTACTTCTTTTTCTATTTTTTCTTTTCTTCTTCTTCATCTTCTTTTTCGTCGTCGTCTTTTTCTTCTTCTTCATTTTCTTCTTCTTCTTCTTCTTCTTCTACTTCTTCTTCTTTCTCTTTTCTTCTTTTTCGTCGTCTTCCACTTCTTTTTCTGTTTTCTTCTTCTTCTTCTTCTTCTTCTTCTTCTTCCTTCTCCTCCTCCTCCTCCTCCTCCACCTCCCTTAGACCAGGTATGCCCAGGTAACAATCAATAGCAATCTCAGGTGTGACTTATATCTTGGACCAACGGTTGTCGCGGCTCTCATTATCGGGCAGGTAAGATTGTGACCCCCCCCCTCTCTCTCTCTCTCTCTCTCTCTCTCTCTCTCTCTCTCTCTCTCTCTCTCTCTCTGGTAATCTTGATGTTACTTGACACTCTTACGATCACCCGCTCCCTTTCTCTCCCTCTCTCTCTCCCTCCCTCTCTCCCTCCCTCCCACGCACCTCTCCACCACCACACGCACGCACGCTCATTACCACACGCACCTGACGTTCACCTGAGCACATTTGACGCGCAATCTACCCCGCACTTGTTCCTGGCTTACTACTAATGTGCTTCACTGATATTACGTACCACCCTCACGCAACACACACACACACACACACACACACACACACACACACACACACACGGGGCATACCATTTTGACTTCATCCTGTAAAACACACTAATAGTTAAGAAAGAAGCACATACACACACACTCATACACGCTGCAACTATTACTACCACAGCATGTCTACCTGTGTGTGTGTGTGTGTGTGTGTGTGTGTGTGTGTGTGTGTGTGTGTGTGTGTGTATAAGTGTTTATGATATAATTGATTTCTTTTACCTTTTAAGCAATGTAATATTTAGGAAGCTGCCTAGCGCATTACAAGGAGCGGGAATATTTTATGAGTCGTACCTTTAAATTTTATGAGACAGAGAGAGAGATGATAATGACAGTTGTAGTAGTAGTAGTAGTAGCTGTTGTAGTAGTAGTAGTGCAAGATATAAGTGAATGAATATAACAATCAGAAGGTAGAAATGACTAAATAAGATGAAGTACAATGTTGTTGATTTCTCTTATGATGTACAATTCTTCAAAGTGTAATTTCAAGTCCCTTCTGCGGCGTAACTAAAACCTTTGTGCCATTATCGTCAACGTGTTCCAGCTGTCATTCCCTCCCCCCCCCCCCCCCACCCTCACCACCCCCTCCCTGACCCCTAACACACTCTCTGGACGCCCTGACCACCGCTGACCACTTCTGACCCTTCCTTTATGAACACACCCTGACCCCCTGACGCAACCCTGACTAGCCACCCTTGACCACACATCTCCCTCACTCTTCCTGACGTTCTCCCTGATTCAGTAACTCCCTTGACGGCTTGACTGACCACCCTGAGTTCTCACATCTCCCTCACCCTTCCTGATCCTCTCCCTTATTCTAACCCACACCCTAACACCCTGACTCTCCCTGTGAACACATAACCTAGGGTGATTTTACCCCTGCTCAGCTTCCTTCTCTCCCTTCTCTCCTTTTCTCTTCCTTTTTCTTTTTCTCTCCTTCCTCTCCTCCCTCCCTCCTTTCCTTCTCTCTCTTTCCTCTCCCTCCACTCTTTTTCTCTATCATTTCCTTCTCCCTTTTACCTCTCTTTCTTCCTTTCTTTCTCTCTACCTCTTTTCCTTCTCTCCCTCTCCTCATCATCTCTTTCCCTCCTCTCCTACTCTTCCTTATTCTTCTCCCTCCCTCCTTACCTCCTCTTTCCCTCCTTTTCCTCCTTTCCTTTTCTCCCTTCACTCTCTCCCTCCCTTCTCCCTGTACCCTTTGACCCTCACTGACCACTCACCCAAGAGCACCGTGACCCAAGATGACCTCGCCTTCTCTCCCTTCGTCCATTCTTCCATGTCCGCTCCTCACCCTGACCCATACAATAACCTCCCTTCCTCTCCCTCCCTCCCTCCCTTTCCTCCATTAAGTAGTATCCGATCCCTAATTACTTCTCCCCTCGACACCTGCTTATTATACCTCCCTCCCTCTCTCCCTTTTTCTCTCCCTCTCTCTCCCTCCCTCCTCCTTCCCCTTTATCCCTCAGTTTATTGCCCTCACAGTTTTCTCTCTTAATCCCCTTCCTTGTGTATCATTGGGTTGGGGTGTGGTGTTAGATCCTATTGGGTAGCACTCTTCTTTGTTTTCTTTTGTTTTCTTATGTTTTCGTGGTTCTTGTTTACTGTTTTGTTTGTTGGTTTAATTTGTTTTGAGGTAAGGAGAGGGAGGAAGGAGTAGGGAAGGAGGGGGAGAGATATTGAGGGAGGAAGAAGGAAACGAGGTAAGAGGGTTCGAGGGAGGGAGAGGAGAGGTGGGAAGGGTTTGATTTGATTTGGTAACACTTTTTTTTTATTTGTTTTTTGCTTGTCATATTTATCTTACCTCCATCTCCTTCGTTCCTTCCCTTCCCTCCCCGACCCCTTCTCTTTCCCTTCCATTCCGTTCTTCCTTTCCTCCAAGTTCTCCTTTACCTCATCTCCATTTTCACTCCTGTCTTTCCTTTCTCCCTTTTTTTCCTTCCTTCCTTTTCTCCTTCCGTTTTTCCTCTCATTTCCTTTTACCTTCTCTCTTCCATTATCTCTCCTTTCTTTCTTTCTTCCTTCCCCTTAATAGTTCTTCCTTCTCCTTCTTTTCCCTCTTCCTGTCTACCTTTCTTTCCCATCAACTCCAGCTTTCTCCTCATATTTTTCCTCATTTTCCTCCTCCTTATCTCTCTTCCTCTTTCTCCTCCCTTACTTTTCTCTTCCATAATTACCTACTCTTCCCTATCCTCTCATTTTGCACGTCTTCTTTCCTTTCTTCTTCCTTTTTCCTTCCCTCCTTCTTCTCCTCTATTACCATTATCTCCATTATCCTTCCTACTACACTCCCTTGTCCCTCTCCTCTTGTTTTCCTCCTTCCCCTTTTCCCTTCCTTTCTCCTTCCATCCTGTTTCTCCCTTTTTTTATTTATTTATTTCCCTTCATTCCTTCTTTTCTTCCCTCCTTGCTTTCCCCGTTTCCTTTCTTTTTCCTTACATTTCACCCCTCTCTTCATCCTTCCATCTTCCTCTCTCTCCTTTCCTCCTTCCCTCTACCATTCCTTCCTTTCTTCCATGTCTTCCTCTACTACCATTCTCTTCCCTTCCACTATCCACTTCTCAACCCCTCATTTCCTCCTTCCCTCTTTCCTCCCTCCACCTCCTCCCTCCTTTCTTCCATATCCTCCTCTACTACCATTCTTTTCCATTCCACTATCCACCTCTCAACCCCTCACTTCCTCCTCCTTACCCTCTCTCCTCCTTCCTCTCCCCCCTCCCACCATGTCTTCGTGACGCGGCGTAGAGAAACTCGCCCCCAGAGAGTCATTGAGGGAATTAGCGTGATTGTCCTATTGAACCTCGCCAGCCCGCGCAAGATTAGAAGGACAATTTCTAACCGTTGAATCTCGAAACGGATTTTCATTTAGGTGGACACGCAAGCACTTGGCCAGGAGGAGGAGGAGGAGGAGGAGGAGGAGGAGGAGGACGACAGGTATGACTCGCAATTACCTTGACTACTAATAACCCAAAGCCATTCCAGGTGAAGAAGGTAAGGAGGAGAGAGAGAGAGAGAGAGAGAGAGAGAGAGAGAGAGAGAGAGAGAGAGAGAGAGAGAAAAGAAGGTAAAAAGGAAGAAAGGAAGGAAGGGAAGAAGTGAATGAGAATAATTAAGAAATGTGATGGAAAGGTAAATTAGGGTTAGTGCGCAATGAAGAGGAGGAGGAGGAGGAGGAGGAGGAGGAAGAGGAGGAGGAGGAAGAAAATTGAGTTAATCGTCTACATGAAGAGAAAGTGGGGGAATATTTCTTTATATTTTCTCTCTCTCTCTCTCTCTCTCTCTCTCTCTCTCTCTCTCTCTCTCTCTCTCTCTCTCTCTCTCTCTCTCTCTCTATCTATCTATCTATCTCACCCATTTGATTTTACTCACTCTTCTTTCTTCCTCCCTTAGTCCTCCCTCACTCACCTTCTCCCTCTCCCTCTTTCTCTCTCCCTCTCTCCCTTTCTCTCCCCTCTCCCTCCCTCTCCCTCTCCCTCTCTCCCTCCCTCTCACAGACACGCTCTTTCCTCATAACATGTCGTCAAGTTTTTCAGTCATTTCACTAAGCCACAGATGAAGGGATTGGCGAATTGCCCTTCCAACACTTCTATCGACCTTTCCCTCCATTTCCCTCCCTTCCCTTTCCTCCACCTCTCTCTCCTCTTTTCTTCCCCCTTCCTTCTCCTCTGTGTCACCCGGCCATCATCTTCCTTCTCTTCTTTCTTTGATTATTTCTCTTCCTCCTTTCCCTTCCTTCTCCTCCCTTCATTTTTTATCTCTTTTCTATCCCCTTCTCTTCCCTCCATTTCCTCTCTCTTTTCTCTAACCTTCTTTTACCTTTTTCCTTCCCTCCTTCCTTCCCTTTATCATCCACTTCTTATTGCTTCCCTTTTCTTTTTTGCCCGTCTTTCCCTCCCCTCGTCTTCCTCTTTCCTTCTCATCCTTCCTTTACCTTCTCTTCCTTTCCTTCCCGTGTCTCCCTCCATTCCATTCCTTGTCACTCCCTCTCCTCCTCTTCCTTCCTCTTCCCCTTTCGTCCCTCCCTTCCTCCCTTCCCTACCTTACCCCTTCCTCAGTGACACACAATCTCATACATTATCACCTTTTCTTACCCTCCCTTCCCTCCCTCCCTTCCCTCCCTTCTCTCCCTTCCCTCCCTCCCTCCTTCAGCCCTCACGACCCCCAATCAACACGTGAACCAAAACGAGATACTAGAAATAGACGAGATAATAAGAGGAGGAAGAGGAAGACTCGTTTTTTGCGACCCCGAAGCGATAAAGAGGGGAATGGAAGAAGGGGAGAAGGAAGAAACGAAAAGGAAGGGGGAGGAGAAGGGGAGATGTAAGGGACGAATAGGAAGGGGAGAAGAAGAGGAAAGGAAGGGACGGAAAGGGAAAGGGAGAGACAAAAAGGGAAGTGAGGGAAAGAAGAGGAAAGGAAGGGACGGAAAGGGAAGGGATGGAAGAATGGGAAAGGAAGGGAGGGAGAGAGGGAAGGGAAACATAAAGGAAAAGGAAGGGAATAGATTGAATGGAGGGAGATAATGGAAGGGAAGGAATAGAAGGTAGAGATTGGTTAAATGGAGAGAAGAGGAGGAAGAAGGAAGGGAAAGACAGGGAGAGAAGGAAAGGGATAGTGAAATAAAAATAGATAGAAAGAGAATAAAAGAAAGGAAGAGGAGGAAGGGAAGGAGGGAGAGGGGGAAGGACAGCGTGTGAGTGAGTGTGTGTGTGTGTGACTGTGTGTGTGTGTGTGTGTGTGTGTGTGTGTGTGTGTGTGTGTGTGTGTGTGTGTGTATGACTGTGTGTGTGCGTGCATGTGTGCGTGGGGTGAAAACTAAATTAAAAATCGTCGGAAAAAAATATATAATGACACACGAAAACGCATCAACAAAACGACAAATGACTCACTGGCTCTTGAGGAAGCGTGAGGGCGAGTTATGAGCAGGCGAGGAGGAGGAGGAGGAGGAGGAGGAGGAGGAGGAGGAGGAGGAGGAATGAGTAGTGGAGGAAGTGGAGGAGAACGAGGAAATGGAGTAAACTTGTCCTCTTTATAAACACCAGAAGAGAAAGTGGAGGAAGAGGAAGAGAAAGTGGAAGAGAAAGAAGAGAAAAGGAAGGAGACACGAGAAGCCGTAGCACTGAAGAGATGAAGAAGGAGGAGGAGGAAGAAGAAATGGGATAGGAAGAAAAACAAGAGGAAGTAAATAAAAAAAGAAACGAAAAGAAGCAAGCGAGGAGGAGAAGAAGAAGGAGGAGGAGAAAGAAGAAGGAAGAAGAAGAGGCAGGAGCAATTAACAGCCAGGTGAGCTCTTATAACCGATACAGAGAAGAAGGAGGAGGAAGAAGAAGAAGGAGAACAGAGAAGTAGAAGTAGATACGAGCATATGATTAATACGGAAAAGGAAGAAAAAATAAACGAAGAAAGTGAATTAGGAAGAAAAAGAAGGAAGTTGGACCAAGTAGCGGCCATGTAACTGCTTGTAATAAAACAGAAGAGAAGGAAAAGGAAGAAGTAAAAGAAGAAAAAGAAAGAAAATAAAAACAAGAGAAGGAAGAAGAAAAAGAAGGAAAATAAAAACAGAAGAGAAGGAGAAAGAAGAAGAAAAAGAAGAAGAAAAAGAACGAAGCAGAAGCAGGTAACAGGTAGCAGGCAGGTGATTTCTTACGATTAACACGGAAGAGTAGGAGAAGAAGAAAGTAGAAGACATTAAGGAAAAGGAAGAAAAAAAGAACCATGTAGCAGGAGAAAAGGAAGAAGAAAAATTAAGCAGGAGCAGGAAGCAGGCAGGCAGGTGACTTCATATGGTTAGCACGGAAGAAAAGAAGTAGAAGGAAAAAGAAGAAATTAAGAAAAAGAAGAAAGAAAAAACAGGTAGAAGGGGGCAGGTGACTTTTAATGGTTAACACGGAAGAAAAGAAGGAGAAGGAAGAAGAAGAAATTAAGGAAAAGGATAAAGAAAAACAGGTGAAAGGGGGCAGGTGACTTCTTGTAATTGATAGGAGTGATTTGAGGCCCAGGAGCACAGCGGAGAATGGAGGGTGGCGTTAGAATTGATTTCTGAGCATTTGCCTTCCAGTTGGGTAATTTAACCGGGGCGGGACACGCGAGAGAGAGAGAGAGAGAGAGAGAGAGAGAGAGAGAGAGAGAGAGAGAGAGAGAGAGAGAGAGAGAGAGAGAGAGAGAGAGAGAGAGAAGTGGATGGAGGAGTAAAATTAGAAGAAAGAAATAAACAAAGAAAGAGAAACAAGAATGACTGGAATGAAGGAAAGAAGTGAAGAAAAGGAAGAAAAAAATAATTAAAAAGGTGGAAAAGAAAAAGAAGAAATACAAAGGAAAAGAGAGAGAGAGAGAGAGAGAGAGAGAGAGAGAGAGAGAGAGAGAGAAGGGGGGAGGGGGGTCAGGGGGGGCAGTAATGTTACGAGTCTTCACCTGCGAGACTCCCTTGACAAATAACGAAGTGGATTTGTGTTGCTCAATGCGGCGCAACACGCTCCCGACGCCCGAGTGTTGCGCGCGCTGTAAATCCCTTAATGCGCCCAGTTGTCACGAAGGAGGTTTAAGACTTGAGGGAGGGAGGGAGAGGGAGAGGGTAGGAGAAAACGGTGTGGGTAGGATAGGGGGAGAAGAGAGGAGGAAGGGAAGGAAGGAGGAAACGGTGAAGAGAGGAAAGAGAAAGGAAAGGAGGGAAGAAAAGACAGGGAGACAACGGAATAGGGAAGAAGAGAGGAAAGAGAGTAGAAGAGGAAGAGAAGGAGGTAAGAGGAGGCAGGGAGACAAAGGTAGAGGGGAGAAGAGAGGAAAGAGAGTAAAATAGAGAAACAGTGAGACAAGGAGAGGGGAAAAAGAGAGATGAGAGGAGCCGAAGTAAAGGAGGAAGGGAAAAAGAAGAAAGGATGAGGCAGGGAAACAAAGATAACGGGGGAGAAGAGAGGAAAAAAAGGAGCTTGAGTAATATAGGAAAGGAGAGAGGAAAAAGGAAAATGTGTTAAAAGAGGGGAATAGAGAAGGAAGTAAGGGATATTGAAGGAAAGTAGAGGCAAGGAGGCAAAGAAGGAAAGGGTGTTAAAGGAGGGGAAAAGAGAAGGAAGTAAGGGATATTGAAGGAAAGAAGGGGGAAGGAGGCAAAGAAGGAAAATGTGTTAAAGGAAGGGAAAAGAGAAGGAAGTAAGGAATATTGAAGGAAAGAAGGGGCAAGGAGACAAAGAAGGAAAATGTGTTAAAAGAAGGGAAAAGAGAAGGAAGTAAGGAATATTGAAGGAAAGAAGGGGGAAGGAGGCAAAGAAGGAAAATGTGTTAAAAGAGGGGAAAAGAGAAGGAAGTAAGGAATATTGAAGGAAAGAAGATTCAAGGAGGCAAAGAAGGAAAATGTGTTAAAAGAGGGGAAAAGAGAAGGAAGTAAGGAATATTGAAGGAAAGAAGATTCAAGGAGGCAAAGAAGGAAAAGATATGAGAAGACAATGAGTGTAGGAAAAATGAAGAGAAAAAGAAATAAAGAAGTAGAAACAGAAGAGATACACGAAAGAAGCAAAAAAAAAAAATAACAAGAATGAAGAGCAAGAAAAAAGAAAGAAAGAAATGCTGGTAATGTAGTTTAAGACAAGATGCTTCCAGGATCAAACCCGCGCCCTTGAGACAGACGAAGGATCAGGGGACACGCGAGCCAGCAAGCAAGCAAGCATATATATACCTGTGTGTGTGTGTGTGTGTGTGTGTGTGTGTTTTCTCGTTGTTTTTATTCAGCTCTGTTCATGTATCTTGCAGTTTTTCGTATCATTAATGGAAAAGAAGCAACTCAAGAGCAAAAAAAAAAAAAAACATCTGGTTATGAAAATCTGTTTATATATATATATATATATATATATATATATATATATATATATATATATATATATATATATATATATATATATATTCGTTTGTTTTGAAAGATTGTTGAAGGAATGAATTTTTGTCCTGAAAGAAATTTAGAAGATAAATAGATTAAAAAATAAGGAAATATACAAATAAATAAAAAAATAAGAAAGAAAGAAAGAAAAAGACAGACAGATAGATATATAGAAAACTTAAGCAGAAAACAACAAAAAAAGACAATATGTAAAATTGAAAAAAATCAAACGCAAAAACACTCTGATTATATGAAAAGATAAATAGATAAATAAATAGATAGATAGAAAGACGAATAGACATCCAAATAACAAGATGAAAAACTTCAGCTAGTAATTAAAAGAATGTATAAAAGAGACAAAATATAAAAACAAAAAAAAATCACAGAAGCAAAAACACCCGGAGTATATGAAAAGATAAATAGATAAAAATTAGATAGATAGAAAGATGAATAGACAGATGGAATGATGGAAAACGTAAGCTAGTAACTAAAAATATATATAAAAAGACAAAATATAAAAACAAAAAAAAAAGATCACAAGCAAAAACGCCCGGAGTATATGAAAAGATAAATAGATAAAAATTAGATAGATAGATAGACAGATGGAATGATGGAAAACTTAAGCTAGTAACTAAAAATATATATAAAAAGACAAAATATGAAAAACAAAATAAAGATCACAAGCAAAAACACCCGAATTAAGACAAACACACCCACACAAGCACGCACTCCACTCCCACTCCCGCCGTCCCCCAAAAGTCGCCTCCCGGACAGGTAAAATAACACCTGAGCGGGGCGAAGGTGACGCTAATGAGGAGTGTGAGGACAGGAACGGATTTACCTGGGCTGCTCTAACCCACCTGTGACCTACCTCTTACCTACGTCATACCTACCTGTTACTTCCTCTTACCTAACTTCCCTGCCTCTTACTTACCTCTTATTTCCTTGTCTTGATTGCCTTATGTGCGATTCTCCCTTCTTACCTTCCTCTTACCTTCCTCTTACCTTGCTCTTACCTTAGTCTTATGTTGGGGTTTGTTTCTTTTATTACAGTTTGATTAAATTCTCCTTCACTTTTTTTTTTTTGATCCGTGGTTCGCTTATGAAACACACACACACACACACACACACACACACACACACACACTCACTTACCTTACCTATCCCTACTCCGCTCCTTCACCATCCCCTCCCTCCCCCTCCCCCTCCTCTTACACCTGTCCTCACCTGCCCAAAATCGCCTCAGGTATGCCACTCCGTCACCCTCGCGATAAAGCGTAACCTCAGTCAACCTCGATAACACGAACACGAGGGAAGACTAAGGCGGCGAGTCACGTTATATTGACTAAATCGTTACCTGTGTGTGTGTGTGTGTGTGTGTGTGTGTGTGTGTGTGTGTGTGTGTGTGTGTGTGTGTGTGTGTGTGTGTGTGTCTCATTGTCTTATAAAAAAAAATACAATCGTGTGTATATTCATGTTTTTGTGTGTATTGAAGTTTTGTGTATTTTTTGTGTATGGGTTGAAAAGGATATGCAATGAGATAGATAGAAATATAGATAGATAAATTAGTTGATAGACATATAAACAGGTAAATAGATTGAGTGTGTAGGTGAAGGGCAGGGTTATATTTATTTGTTTATTTTATTTTTCATCGTTATATAAAAAGATATGCAAACTTTTAGTATACACATATTTATCATTGTTTACTGAAGTTTTGTATAATTTTATGTATGGGGTTAAAAGTAAATATAATGAAATAGTTGCAAATATAAATAGACATATAAACAGGTCAACAGATGAATTAAGTGTGTGTGTGTGTGTGTGTGTGTGTGTGTGTGTGTGTGTGTGTGTGGTGATGGTTGGGGGGGGGGGGGGGGGGCACCCGTGACGAGGAGGCATTACAACACTGTCAGGTGGGCGAAGCAGGTGTGTGATGGCGCCCCAAGTCACGGAGGAGCCACGGCCGACTCTCGGATTATGGATGACGCTAGACTGTCGATGAATGGCGGTGTGTGTGTGTGTGTGGGGGGGGGGGGGGGTGAAGAAGTAATGGTATTGTGGAGTTATTGTGATGTTATTTAGTCATGGTGGAGGATTGGTGATGAGTATGGTGATGTGTCGTGTTGTGTGGTGTATGAAGCTATGGTGATGTGATGTGATGGCTTTTTTTCTCGTTATGGTGGCAGAATAATGGATCTAAACACACACACACACACACACACACACACACACACACACACACACACACACACACACACACACACACACACACACACACACACACACACACACCTGAGAAAGACAATTAGAGTCGGACAGGTGGGTGCCATTAATCACCTGGGCCAAATTGTAGGCAACCTGAGGACCTGCCAAGGGAAGGGAGGATTAAGCCAGATTGCCTGAATTCCTCTCTTAAGGGATTACGCGTGCACTGTTTCCTTGCTCCACTTTACCTTCATAACCTGTCAAGTGTCGTGACTGCCGTGGGGGAAGGAGAGTGAAGTACAGCCTGACCTCTCAAAGCCTTGCCTGTTTTTACGTGCGTTAATTTAGCAAAGTATAGGGAAATCTCATCTAATCACAGCTCGCCAAGTCTTAAGTAACTAAATCTTACTAACTTTTATCTTTACCTAAACTAACCAAACCTTATTAACTTTTTATTTTACCTAAACTATCTCAACCTTACTAACCTAAACTAACCAAACCTTTCTGACTTTTACTTTTACCTAAACTATCTCAACCTTACTAACCTAAACTAACTAAACTTTACTAACTTTTAATATTACCCAAACTAACTAAACCTTAATAACCTAAACTAACTAAACTTTACTAACTTTTAATATTACCTAAACTAACTAAACCTTAATAACCTAAACTAACTAAACTTTACTAACTTTTAATATTACCCAAACTAACTAAACCTTAATAACCTAAACTAACTAAACATTACTAACTTTTAATATTACCCAAACTAACAAACCTTACGAACCTAAACTAACTAAACACTACTAACTTTTAATATTACCCAAACTAACTAAACTTTACTAACCTTTACCTTCACCTTTTCTTACTTACCTTAATTTAGCAGTGTTTACCTAAATCTCAGTTATTCGTAGATCACTAAACCTGTACTAACTAAACTTAATCTTACCTGTTTTTACTTTCCCGTTTCACCCCTTCAGCTATTCCTCTATCCACTCCCTTTGCTCCTACAGCCATACTAAAGCTCCCATTCACACTACGTTCTCCATTCTATCTTGACACACCTCAGGCACCTCTTATACAGCTCATTTCTGCCTCCTGTGTTCGTGATTGCTGTGTTACATTCCTCATCTACGTCTTTGATTTATATGCCAGAGTAGAAAGGATAATGCTTTTTTTTTTTTACACTCCTTTACCCCATTCTCACATTTCTTCCTGTTATAACTAAACTAAGCTAACTCATTATAGCCTTACCTTACCTAACCTAACCTTATTTTACCTTACCTTACCTAACTTAACTCTAACCCAACCTAACCTTACCTAACCTAACCTTATCTGACCTAACATAATATAACCTATGTGAATCTTACCTTACCTTCCCTCATCTAACCAAACCAAACCTAACCTAACCTATTTTAACCTTACCTTACCGTCTCTTACCTAACAAAACCTAACGTAACCGACCCTAACCTTACCTTACCTTACCTTACCTAACCCTACCTAATCAAACCCTACCTTAATCCTCTTACCTAAGCAAACCTAACCTAATCTATCCTAACCTTACCTTACCCTCTCTAACTTGACTAATCTTAACCTAACATATCCTAACCTTAACTTATCCTCTCAGGCCTAACCAAACGTAACCTAATCTATCCTAACCTAACCTTATCCTCTCAAACCTAACCAAACGTAACCTAATCTATCCTGACCTTACCTTACCTTACATTCCCCCACCTTAGTTACCCAAGACGACCTTTACCTAATCTAATCTAATCTAACGTTAATAGAAACCATCACCACCACCACCTTGTCAAGTGCATGGCGTGACAGCTGGGAGTGGAGCAGTGAGTGGAGTGCGAGAGAGAGGGTTAGGTGGATGATCATAAAAAGTGTCCCGGGTGGTGGATCGTGTGATGTGATTGCTTCCTGGCGTGCTCGTCCTGGCCTTCGTTTTTGTTATTTAGGTTGATGACTCCTTAAGCGAGGTCGAAGAGGAATTGAGTATTAAATGAATCAGAGCTTTCACACGAGCATTGCCGTTGTGGGGTTATGTAAGTTAGGTGAGCGTGTGTGTGTGTGTGTGTGTGTGTGTGTGTGTGAGAGAGAGAGAGAGAGAGAGAGAGAGAGAGAGAGAGAGAGAGAATAGAAAAAAATAGTAACTTCTTCAATTACAAAGACAAAAACACGACAGTAAACAAAGGAAAAACTTTATTAGACGAACACACACACACACACACACACACACACACACACACACACACACACACACACACACACACACACACACACACACACACACACACACACACACACACACACACACACACACACAAACAAACAAACAAACACAAACAATCAAACTCCCCTCATCTGTTGTACTTTCTTATATGTGAGCATTGATTAAGTGGCTTGTTTTTTTTCTAATTTATTTTTGCCCTTGATTTGCTTCCTTTACTGTAAAAAAAACGGACATAAACACACACACAAGCAATCACAAACACACAAACAAACAGGTAAACAACACTTATGGACACTTATTACTCTAACAGTACTTATTATATTTACACTTTTTTTCTAACTGTACTTATATGGACACTTTTTTTCTAACGGTACTTATTATATGGACACTTTTTCTAACGGTACTTATTATATGGACACTTTTTCTCTCATTCCAGGTAAGATGGTGACCCAGGTACCAACGTAGAGAACAGGTAGATAACACCTTGATAACGGGGCTGCAGCGGGTCTCTAGGGAAGGAGTGTTTTTTAGGGCCTCGCTGACTACATCGACCGCCCTCACCTCACCTGCCCCGCCCCACCTGTTCCTTACCTGTCCTCATTAGCGCCGTGATTAAAGGCTGGCGCTCACCTGTAATCAAGGACGCATGTAGTGTTGTAGGTGGAGGTGTAAGAGGGACCGCCAGGGTGCTAATATGTGTGTGGGGGGTGTGGTGGGGGGGTTGGAGGGGTTGTATATGTATGGGTTGATAGGTTGAGGGAGGGGTGAGTGGGTGGATGTTAGGAAAGAAGAATGGAGAAGAGAAGGGAAAAGTGGAGTGAAGGAATGGGAAAGAAAAGGAGAGATGGCAAAGGGAAGAAGCAAGGACGGTATTGGAGGGAAGAGAACGAGGTATGGAAGAACGAAAAGGAAAATAGAGAAGGTGATAAAGAAGAGAGAAGAAAGGGAAGAGATAGATAGAGGAAGTGTGGGAAACTTATATACAAATTATGCCCTTGAACTGAATCCTCTGCTGTAAAAAAAAAAAAAAAGGCATTGATGGGATTGAAGGAGGACGAGAGGAAAGGGAGAGAGAAAGATGAAAGAAATATGAAAGTGGAGAAAGAGGGAAAAAAAGGGAGTAAGTGCGTTTGGTGGAGAAAGAAAAATAAGCATAGAGGAAAAGATGAAAAGGAGAGTGAGGTAAAAAAAACGTGTTAAATGAATATGAAGAAAAGGTGGAAGAAGGAGGAAGGAGTTGAAGGGGTTGAAAGGAAGAGGGGAGGGAAAGAGGGGGAAGGAAGAGGGGAGGGAAAGAGGGGGAAGGAAGAGGGGAGGGAAAGAGGGGGAAGGAAGAGGGGAGGGAAAGAGGGGGAAGGAAGAGGGGAGGGAAAGAGGGGGAAGGAAGAGGGGATTGAAAGAGTGGGAAGGAAGAGGGAGGAAAGAGGGGGGAAGGAAGAGGGGAGGAAAGAGGGGAAGGAAGAGGAGGAAAGAGGGGAAGGAAGGGAGGAAGGGGAAGG
Source organism: Eriocheir sinensis (assembly GCF_024679095.1). Classification (NCBI taxonomy): domain Eukaryota; kingdom Metazoa; phylum Arthropoda; class Malacostraca; order Decapoda; family Varunidae; genus Eriocheir; species Eriocheir sinensis. The sequence continues at coordinate 10,181,452 of NC_066563.1, forward strand.
AAGGGGAGGAAAGAGGGGAAGGAAGAGGGGAGGGAAAGAGGGGGAAGGAATGACCGTGGAGGGAGGGAATGAGTAAGGAAGTTTTGAGATTCTGAGAAAGGAGAGACTAAAGAAAAATTAGAATTTGTCGTTTTCTTAATACCAACTCTTGATTCCTTTTACTCACACGACTTAACATATTGACTTACTTACTTGATGTTGGTAAAGCACACGCAATCGCCTCCACACGCACGCACGCACGCACGGACACACGCAAGCTCATACACACACATCCACACACGTACTCCGATTTGCATACATGGAGTTTTGTGTGCGTAGTGTAATTATAGGAAAATGCACGCACACACACACACACACACACACACACACACACACACACACACACACACACACACACACACACACACACACACACACACACACACACACACACACACACATCTTTTATATCCACTCTGTATATTACCCTTCATTTTCATTCTCCCTTTTCTTCCTTACGCCCCCTTTACCTTCTACTCTTTTCCTCCCTATTGTCTCCCTTTTTCTCCCTTATCATCTATTTTATTCCATCTACTCTTTCCTTCCTGTCTTCTTTTATCCTTACCCTTCTTCCTCTCCTTTCTTCTCCTTCTTTATCTCCATCTTCTTCCCTCATCTTTTCCTCCGTTGACTCCCTTTCTCTTCCTAACCTTCTTTCTTTCTTCACCTTTCTCCCTATCTTCCTCTTTTCTTCCCTTTTCTTCCCATCTTCTTTTTTTCTCTCCATCTTCCTCACACTGTTTCCCCTCTTCTGCATGTCTACCGTGTTCCTCCTCCACCTTCTTCTTTTTTTCCCTTCTCCTTCTATCTCTCCTTCCCTATCTTCATCAACCTTCCTCCCCTCTTCTTTCAATGTTGCTCCTTTCTCTCCTCTCCTCCCATCTTCCTTCTTTCTCAATCTTCCTTACTCTTCTTTCCCTCTCCTTCAACCTCCCTCCTCCGCCTTTCTCCCTCCCTCGTCTTCTTTCTCTCCCTATCTTCCTCACCCTTCTTCCTCCTCCCCTTCATATTTTCAACTTCCTCCTATCTCCCTCTTTCATCTTCCTCCGCTCTTCCAACCTTCCTCCTCCTCCTCCTTTCTCTCCCCTCTCATCTTCCTTCTCTCCCTTCCTTGCCCTATCTTCTCCCCTTTTCCTCCCTCGCCTCCCCAACCCCCCCCCCCCCACACCCCAGACAGCACCCTCCCCGCTCTGAGCCTCTCATAATAGCACTAATGGAAACATAATGTCTCAATTAAATATCAAAGGGCCTGGTAATAGCCTGCTCAATAAGCTCCCAGCCACCCCGCCGCGGACTCCACAACCGGTAAACAGGGTCACTAGATGCCTCTCCACCTCCATCTCTCCCTCCACCTCTCCACCTGTCCCTCCACTTCTTCCCTTCTTCCACCTTGCCTCTTAGCTCTATTCATCTTGCGTTGTCTTCAATCTCCTGCTCTCTCTCTCTCTCTCTCTCTCTCTCTCTCTCTCTCTCTCTCTCTCTCTCTCTCTCTCTCTCTCTCTCTCTATCTCTCTCTCTCGATTCTCCACTTGCCTTGAATCTTTTGTATTCCTCCTCCTGTCCCTTCTGGTGTCTATAGACCGACAGGTCTTCTGGTGTCAATAGACCGACAGGTCTTCTGGTGTCAATAGACCGACAGGTCTTCTGGTGTCTATAGACCGACAGGTCTTCTGGTGTCAATAGACCGACAGGTCTTCTGGTGTCAATAGACCGACAGGTCTTCTGGTGTCTTATAGACCGACAGGTCTTCTGGTGTCAATAGACCGACAGGTCTTCTGGTGTCAATAGACCGACAGGTCTTCTGGTGTCAATAGACCGACAGGTCTTCTGGTGTCAATAGACCGACAGGTCTTCTGGTGTCAATAGACCGACAGGTCTTCTGGTGTCTTATAGACCGACAGGTCTTCTGGTGTCTTATAGACCGACAGGTCTTCTGGTGTCTTATAGACCGACAGGTCTTCTGGTGTCTTATAGACCGACAGGTCTTCTGGTGTCAATAGACCGACAGGTCTTCTGGTGTCTTATAGACCGACAGGTCTTCTGGTGTCAATAGACCGACAGGTCTTCTGGTGTCTTATAGACCGACAGGTCTTCTGGTGTCTTATAGACCGACAGGTCTTCTGGTGTCAATAGACCGACAGGTCTTCTGGTGTCTTATAGACCGACAGGTCTTCTGGTGTCAATAGACCGACAGGTCTTCTGGTGTCTTATAGACCGACAGGTCTTCTGGTGTCTTATAGACCGACAGGTCTTCTGGTGTCAATAGACCGACAGGTCTTCTGGTGTCAATAGACCGACAGGTCTTCTGGTGTCAATAGACCGACAGGTCTTCTGGTGTCAATAGACCGACAGGTCTTCTGGTGTCAATAGACCGACAGGTCTTCTGGTGTCAATAGACCGACAGGTCTTCTGGTGTCAATAGACCGACAGGTCTTCTGGTGTCAATAGACCGACAGGTCTTCTGGTGTCAATATAGACCGACAGGTCTTCTGGTGTCTATAGACCGACAGGTCTTCTGGTGTCAATAGACCGACAGGTCTTCTGGTGTCAATAGACCGACAGGTCTTCTGGTGTCAATAGACCGACAGGTCTTCTGGTGTCAATAGACCGACAGGTCTTCTGGTGTCTTATAGACCGACAGGTCTTCTGGTGTCAATAGACCGACAGGTCTTCTGGTGTCAATAGACCGACAGGTCTTCTGGTGTCAATAGACCGACAGGTCTTCTGGTGTCTTATAGACCGACAGGTCTTCTGGTGTCTATAGACCGACAGGTCTTCTGGTGTCAATAGACCGACAGGTCTTCTGGTGTCTTATAGACCGACAGGTCTTCTGGTGTCTATAGACCGACAGGTCTTCTGGTGTCAATAGACCGACAGGTCTTCTGGTGTCAATAGACCGACAGGTCTTCTGGTGTCTTATAGACCGACAGGTCTTCTGGTGTCTTATAGACCGACAGGTCTTCTGGTGTCTTATAGACCGACAGGTCTTCTGGTGTCTATAGACCGACAGGTCTTCTGGTGTCAATAGACCGACAGGTCTTCTGGTGTCTTATAGACCGACAGGTCTTCTGGTGTCTATAGACCGACAGGTCTTCTGGTGTCAATAGACCGACAGGTCTTCTGGTGTCTTATAGACCGACAGGTCTTCTGGTGTCTATAGACCGACAGGTCTTCTGGTGTCAATAGACCGACAGGTCTTCTAGTGTCAATAGACCGACAGGTCTTCTGGTGTCTTATAGACCGACAGGTCTTCTGGTGTCTATAGACCGACAGGTCTTCTGGTGTCAATAGACCGACAGGTCTTCTGGTGTCAATAGACCGACAGGTCTTCTGGTGTCAATAGACCGACAGGTCTTCTGGTGTCAATAGACCGACAGGTCTTCTGGTGTCTTATAGACTGACAGGTCTTCTGGTGTCTATAGACCGACAGGTCTTCTGGTGTCAATAGACCGACAGGTCTTCTGGTGTCAATAGACCGACAGGTCTTCTGGTGTCTATAGACCGACAGGTCTTCTGGTGTCAATAGACCGACAGGTCTTCTGGTGTCAATAGACCGACAGGTCTTCTGGTGTCAATAGACCGACAGGTCTTCTGGTGTCTTATAGACCGACAGGTCTTCTGGTGTCTATAGACCGACAGGTCTTCTGGTGTCAATAGACCGACAGGTCTTCTGGTGTCAATAGACCGACAGGTCTTCTGGTGTCTTATAGACCGACAGGTCTTCTGGTGTCTATAGACCGACAGGTCTTCTGGTGTCAATAGACCGACAGGTCTTCTGGTGTCAATAGACCGACAGGTCTTCTGGTGTCTTATAGACCGACAGGTCTTCTGGTGTCAATAGACCGACAGGTCTTCTGGTGTCAATAGACCGACAGGTCTTCTGGTGTCTTATAGACCGACAGGTCTTCTGGTGTCTGTTCTTCCTACGTATCCTATGTATCCTGTCTCCCTTCTTCTCTCCCTCACTTCTCTCCTTCCCTCCATCTCTTCCCATCCACTTTGTCTCTCTTCTCTCGTCTGGTCTTCAATCTCCTCCACCTCTCTTCCTCTCTTCCACCTTGTCTCTCCACTTATCTGTATCCCTTCTTCCTTAATTCCTTCCTTTTCCCACTTCTCCTTCCACCTCTCTTCTTTCTTACCTATCTCCATCTTCCCCTCTTTCAATCCACTTCTTCTCCCTCCTCCTTCTCTCCCTCCTTCCTTCTCCTTTTTTTTTTTTACTCTCCGTCTTCTCCATTCATCCCTCTTCCTCTATCTCTTCTACCTTCATCTCCCTCTCCTTCCATCCATCCACTTCTTCCTCGTGCTTGCCTCCACCTCCCATTCGTTCCCTCCACCTCTCCTTCACTCTCCACCTCGCATGCTTCTTCCACATTGATGTTTATACCTCCCTGTTCCTCCCTCTCCTCCTCCTTTCATCTTTTTTTTATCTCTTTCCTCTCCCTCGTCTCCTTCTCCTCCCTCTCCCTTCATTCCTTCTCCTCTCCTTGCTTTCACTTCTCCCTCCTTCTCTTCCTCTCCGTCTCTCCTACCTCCTCCTCCTCCTCCCCCTCCTTACCTCCATTTCCTACTTCCTTTATCTCGTTTAATTTTATCTCCCTCTCCTTAATTCTTCATCCCTTGTGCTACTTGCTTTCACTTCTCTCTCCTTCTCTTCCTCTCCGTCTCTCTTACCTCCTCCTCCTCCTCCTCCTCCTCCTCCTTACCTCCATCTCCTCCCTCCTTTATCTCTTTTACCTTTATCTCCTCCTTTATTCTTTATCCCTTTCACTTCTCCCTCCTTCTCTTCCTCTCCGTCTCTCCTACCTCCCCCTTCCCACCTCCATCCATCCACCCGCCATCCATCACAGGTATTCGCTCCCTCCAGGTACACAGGTGCGCCCTCAGCTCGGCCAATTTATCGACGGACAGGTAAATCAAGGTGTGCTTGTTCGGGGACCCTCTACCCACCACCTCCTCCTCCCCCCCTGACCCCCCCACGCCTCAATTTGATCCAATTAGAGGCATTTACCTGCTTAATTAATGTACCTGGCAATGGATAGGAATCACGTGAATGGCCCCCCCCCTCCCCCCTCTCCCTCCCTCCCCCACTCCCCCCCCCCCCCACACACACTCAAGAGAACCTACCTGTGTGTGGTTTGGTTAAGAATGGACGTGGCTCTTAGTTACCTGTGCTTGGGGGGAGGGGGTGGTGTGGTGGTGGTGGTGGTGGTGATGGAGGTGGTTGGCGTTAGGTATTTGGAGCTATGTAACATGTTTTGGTGTGTGTGTGTGTGTGTGTGTGTGAGAGAGAGAGAGAGAGAGAGAGAGAGAGAGAGAGAGAGAGAGAGAGAGAGAGAGAGAGAGAGAGAGAGAGAGAGAGAGAGAGAAACTATAAATACAACAACAGGTGGGTTATAGGGACAAGCACTCACCTGCCCTTATATTCTTCGAACCTCTGAAAGGGAATTGAATCTTGTATGGCGTCACGTGTTGTTGCTGTCCCCCTTGAGAGAGAGAGAGAGAGAGAGAGAGAGAGAGAGAGAGAGAGAGAGAGAGAGAGAGAGAGAGAGAGAGAGAGAGAGAGAGAGAGAGAGAGAGAGAGAGGATTGTTTTTTTATGCTTCTTATGTGTTGTGCGCCGATGTCGAGGTCAGATTGTGTTTATTTTTACGATCGCAACTCACGTCAACACCACGTATACCACGGGACGAATCGAGCGACACACACACGAACACACACACACACACACACACACACACACACACACACACACACACACACACACACACACACACACACACACGACGCACCACAATATTGACACAACACACACTCAGATTAAAAAGAGAAAATGAAGGAAAACAAGCAACATATTCACACTCCTCCTCTTCTTCTTCCTCCTCCTCCTCCTCCTCCTCAGTGTTTATGATAATTAGAAGTCGTGCGGTGTCGTTCAGTCAATGGGAATGCGGCAAAAACCTTCATTTTCAACTTAATTCCTTCGTTGCATGATTCAGGAAGACTCGCTATTCTTTCTTCTTTGCCTTTATTGTCTTTGTCTCCCTTTTTTTGTCTTCTTTGTCTTTATTCCTGGTTTTCTTTGGTGGTTTCTTCCTCTTCTTTTTTTCTCGTTTTTTGTTATTTCTCTTTTTTTGGTTATTTATTCGTGTATGCTTCCCTCCCTTGCTCCCTTCCACCATGCTCTCCCTCCCTCTCTCCCTCCCTCCCTGCCCAGTAAACACGCCCGTAGCAGTACCTCAGCTTTTGTTTTCTTCTCCTCGGCTAATCCAGGACACATAAGCTACATTGATCCCGCTATTGACTCGCTCCGATACCGCAACACAACGCACGGAGAGTTGCAGTGTGTGTGTGTGTGTGTGTGTGTGTGTGTGTGTGTGTGTGTGTGTGTATGGAGGCAGTACAGCGTGAGTCGTATATCCGTTTTCTTTTTTTTTAGGGGGAGCAATTGTTTTTTTCTTATTTTTGGTTACTGTCTTGTGTAGTAGAAATAGTAGTAGTAGTATAGTTGTTGTTGTTGGTGGTGGTAGTGGTAGTTGTTGTTGTTGTTGGTAGTGGTAGTTGTGGTGGTTTCGTAGTTGTGATAAAGTCTTGGAGGTTGATTGTGATTGTGGTGGTGGTGGTGGTGATGTGTCGTGTGCAGGGAGGGGAGAGGGAGGGGAAGGTCGTGCGTGCGTGCATGTGTTAATGACGGCTAGTAAAGCGGTGCAAATGACTGTGGTGGACGGAGTGACCCGCCGCGGAGGTCATATTCAGTGGGTCATTAATTTTCATCATGAGGAGTGGAGGCGACAACATGGGGGAGTGGAGACCGACGAGGTGGAGGGAGGAGTTGGTAGAAGAGGTGGAGCAAGAAAAATGTTGATAGAGAGAACATTGAAAGTAGAAAGGTGGAGGTGGAGCATGAGTGGAGCAAAGAAAATGTTGATAGATATAAGATAGAAAGATAACATAGATAGAAAGAATAGATAGAAAATAGACTTAGCAGAATGAAAGGAATGACATACGCGTACAGTGAATAAATAAGTTGTAAAAGATAGGAAGAGGAGAAGGAAGAAGAAGGGGAAAATGAGAGGGTGAAGAGGAGGAGGAGGAGGAGGAGGAGGACGAGCAGGAGTAAATGAAAGTTAGGAAGAGGGAAATGAGGGGTGGATAAAGTAGAAGAGAAAGAGATCGAGGAGGAAGATGAGGGACAGGTAGAAGAGAAAGAAAAGGAAAATGAGGTAGGCACTAATAGATAATAGGAATGAAAGGAGAAAGAATAGGATGAGAATGGGATGGAAGGAAGAGGAATGGCGAAGGAGGAAGATGGGGAACAAGGGAGAAAAGGAGGAAAAGAAGAACTGAACAGGAATAGACGAATGGAACGAAAAAAATGGAAAAAGAGGAAGCGAATGAGATAGGATGTAGGATAATTGTAGTAGGAGGAAGGGGAGGAGGAGGAGGAGGAGGAGGAGGAGGAGGAGAAACACTGATGGGTGAAGAGGAGGAAACAAGGACAGGAATATATGATAGAAACGAAAGGAAAAAGAGTAGAATGGAAATGGAGTAATGGGTATGAGAATGGAAGGAGGAGGAAGAGGAAGAGCACTGATGGAGGAGGAGGAGGAGGAAGAGGAAGAGATGAGAGGGAGGGGATTTCCGTGGTCAGCTGAGAAGATAATGAAGTTTAACGGGACAAAAAGAGAATCCAGCCGTGAGGGGAAGCCACGTGCACCTCATCAGACAACGTGGTGACAGTGCCCACGTGAGGGGAGGGATCACCGCGTTCGAATCCCATCCCCCAACCCTGACTTCGACCCCAAACCCACCCCTTCCCCTCTTTTCCCTTCCCCCAGGTGTTGCTTAATTGACTTACCTGTAGTGTTGACGGGAGAAGAAACACTTGGATTTGTTTTGAAGGTGATGGAAGGTTAGAGATTGGGTCTTAGTATATAGGATGCTGTGATATCTCGTCTCTGGAAGCATCATGTGTGTTTATCTGCTAATCGTTGGGGAAGTGCGGATGAAGGGAGAGGAGGAGGAGGAGGAGGAGGCGGGAGGGGAGAGAGGCAGGGCGTGGTATGTTTCCCTCTGGTTTTTCCCTCTCCTCCATTCTCTCTCCCTCCTCTCCTCTCCCTCTCTCTTTCTCTCTCCCTCTACCTCCTCCCTCCCCTTTAGTTTCATTCCTCTTTCATCTCTCTCTTATTATTTTTCTCTTCCATTTTCCTTTTTTTTCTTCTTTGCATTTGTATCCTTTTATTATTATTTTTTCTTTACTCTTTATGTTTTATTTTATTTTTCATTTATTTGATTTTCCTCCATTTCCCGTTCCTTTCCTTTTTCTCTCCCTTCTCTTTCTTCTGTTTTTTGCAGTTTCTCTTTTTTATCATTTATATATCTTCCCCTTTTCTCTCTTTCTCGTTCTTTTCTTGTTCCATATTCGCTTCTTTATCTTTTTCGTTCTTTTTTTTTGTTTTCTTTGTTTCTTTTTTATTCTCTCTCTCTCTCTCTCTCTCTCTCTCTCTCTCTCTCTCTCTCTCTCCACCTTTCACTTTCTAACCTTTCTCAGCTCACCCCTTTCCTCCTCCTCCTCCTCCTTCCTCCTTCTCACTCCCTCCCTCTCACACCCCCCACACCATTAACATAATAAATTCAAAAGAGGTAAAACTTTTCGCCAACAGTACGAAGCATTTTGCGGTTATTGGTCGTTCACACACAATTTCAGGGCGTTTTAAATATTTCCGTAATGGTTCCTTGCTTGCGGGTTCGATGTCGCTGCTGTACCCTCCCTCTCATTCTTTTTTTTTTCTTTATCGGCTCCCGCGTCGTTGTCGGAAGTTTGTCTCCTTGTTTTATGGATATTGACTAAATATTTTACTAACTTTGGCCATCAGCACCTCTTAAGAAGTTTGCCTCGGCGCTCGTGGGAGACCTGAGCCCGTGTGTTTACCGCGAGGGCCGGCCATGCACTCTGTTCCTGGGAGATTTTTTTTTTTTTACAACAAAGGGGACAGCTCAAGGGCACAAAAAAGGAAACCATAATAAATGAAAAAAAGCCCGCTACTCGCTGCTCCTAAAAAAGAATCCAAAGAGGTGGCCGAAAGAGGGGTCAATTTCGGAGCCTTATTTTTTTTATAATTCCAAAGTCTTTTAAACCTGCCTGAACCAAAATCTACAATCCTCTACAATCCATACAGTAAAAGATTAAAAAATTTATCGTATAGTTTCCTGAAATTTGTTGCCTATAATAGGAACACAAAACACTATACAAGGATGTTATTTATTTATTTTTTCACAACAAAGGGGACAGCTCAAGGGCACAAAAAAAAAGGAAACAATAATAAAAAAAGCCCGCTACTCACTGCTCCTAAAAAGAATCCAAAGAGGTGGCCGAAAGAGGGGTCAATTTAATATTTGATATTTGTTACATCTTGCCACTCTTTTTAAACACACTAACTTCAAACACCAAAAGAGACGTATACCAATAACAACGAGAACATTTATAGACTGTCTCCCTTTTCTTTTTCTCTCCCTCCATCCCTCTCCTTCATCTATACTACTGAATTTTGAAGGTAACCCACACTTCCTTCAAACACTAAAAACGATGAATACCAATAACAACGAGAACATTTATAGACTGTCTCCCTTTTCTTTTTCTCTCCCTCCATCCCTCTCCGTCATCTATACTACTGAGTTTTGAAGGTAACCCACACTTCCTTCAAACACTAAAAACGATGAATAGCAATAACAACGAGAACATTTATAGACTGTCTCCCTTTTCTTTTTCTCTCCCTCCATCCCTCTCCGTCATCTATACTACTAAGTTTTGAAGGTAACCCACACTTCCTTCAAACACTAAGTTGGTATTAAATGACACTTTCACCTCTCACATCAACTATTTATAAAGGTCAAAGTGGGGGGCAATCGGGTTCTAATGAGTGTTTCTTGAGGTTCATGGTACAGAGGAAGGGTCAAACTACCACCAGAGTCATACAACTATCCCTGGAAATGCCCACAACTCCTACGAAAGCCTTGCCAAAAATGGGTTCACGGGCGACGAAATATTTTATAATACGACCTTAAAAGCCCTATCGATGAATACTATAACCACAATTACATGCCCTTCCCCTCCTCTCTATCTCTCTTCCTCTTATCCTCTTTCTCTCTTCACCCCCTCCCCTCTCAACCCCCCTACCACCCCCCACCCCCCTTCCGTCGCCCGGCTGCCCACATCCTCATCTGAACCACTGAATCGTTAATGTCACAAACTAATCATGATGCCTCAGCTCCCCTCAAGTCCCTAAGTACTATTGTAAGCCGGATCAACGCCTCGACAGTTGCCGCGCTCTCACGGACGCCGCCGAAGATGCTCCCAAGAGATAGGCATTGCGGTCTGTTCTTGTGGTCGTGGCCTCGTCCGTGTCCGTGGTGATGTTCCTTGCTTCCGATGAGACCATTTGCATATTTCCTTCCCCCGGCGTGTCTGCAAATTGATGAGAAATAGACGTAATATGAGTATCGCTAATCCCTAATGGGGGGGGGGGAGTTAGTGAGGGGAGACAGATAACATCATTGCCATCTCCATTTTACCCTCTAAACATATGGTTCAATGAGGAGCAGTGTTGCCAGACCCCCTCACGAGATACCCTTTCCCTTGACACCAACTGCCATCACAAACTCCCGCCTTATTCCACACTTACCGACCCTTAGAAGCCCTTGTGGAGCCCTTAGCGTTCAGGAGGACTGTGTAATGAGGTGAGGGGGTGTTAGGGTTGCAAGGTGTGGTGGGGAGGTGGGTGTGGCAGCACTGTGGTGGCGGCTGGCGGGGCTCGAAGTGTCTCGTCGGCTAATCCCTCAGCCATTGTTGCCGCCAGATTCCGACCGCGCTCATATGTTGTAAATTGTCCCATTTGGCCGCCGGGGAAGAGGGGAGGAGGCAGGAGGTGGGGGAAGAGGGGCGGAGGCAGCAGGGGGAATCAAGGGGAGAGGAGTGATGGGAGGCGGGTGCTGAGGAGGAAGAGGAAGAAGAGGAGAAGGAGGAAGGAAGAGAGAGAGAGAGAGAGAGAGAGAGAGAGAGAGAGAGAGAGAGAGAGAGAGAGAGAGAGAGAGAGAGAGAGAGAGAGAGAGAGAGAGAGAGAGAGAGAGAGAGAGAGAGAGAGAGAGAGAGAGAGAGAGAGAGAGAGAGAGAGAGAGAGAGAACCCCTTCCCTCCTTTCACTGTACCACTATTCCTATACTCCAAGCACCTGCCCCCCCCCCCCTCCTCTCCCCCCCCTCTTTCACTCTCCCTTTCTCTCGCCTCCCCATGAGAAAAGGTGTGACGCTGCTGTGCCATGATACCTGTCTCTCCCTCCTCCTCCCCCCTACTTCCCCCCCTCCTGTGAGAGATCCGCCGCCCCTTGTGTGGGAAGCTGCAGGTGACTGGGCGGTGGGAGTGTGAGGGTTGCCCCCTGTGGCTGCTGACGGGTGCTTGGCGTGTAATGCGTGTGTGTGTGTGGGGGGGGGGCAGCGGGCGGCATTTAGTGGTGCTACCCAAGAATTTGTGTGTTTATTGTGCCTAAAAATTTCAGGATCTTTGTAGGATATTAGGTTTTATTGTAAAGAATTTCAGGATCTTTGTAGGATTTTAGTTTTTATTGTAAAGAATTTCAGGATCTTTGTAGGATTTTAGTTTTCATTGTAAAGAATTTCAGGATCTTTGTAGGATTTTTGTTTTTATTGTAAAGAATTTCAGGATCTTTGTAGGATTTTAGTTTTTCATTGTAAAGAATTTCAGGATCTTTGTAGGATTTTAGTTTTTCATTGTAAAGAATTTCAGGATCTTTCTAGGATTTTAGTTTTTCATTGTAAAGAATTTCAGGATCTTTGTAGGATTTTAGTTTTCATTGTAAAGAATTTCAGGATCTTTGTAGGATTTTAGTTTTTATTGTACCAAAGGGTCTAATCTTTAAGTAGGACCCAAGGATTTCAGTATTTTTTTATATTTAACAATGATATTACTTTTTTTTTATAATACCCAAGGATTTCTGTATGATTTTAGCTACCAATGATTCCAGTCTTACAAGGGGCACAGTATCAGCAATTATTTTGTTTTTAAGTCTGAAGTAAAAGTTGAATCGTTCTTAGCGACAGGTTCAAATAAAAGATCTTGAGAGGCTGTGCTAAGAAAAAATATACTTCAGCAGAAAAAAAGCAAATGAACCACGAATAGAAGAAATGATTTACGGACATACAAATAAATACATGCTTACATACATACATACATACATACATACATATATAAATACAAATAGATTCAGAGTAAATGAGCGAAAGAGAGAGATATTTACTGAACACACACACACACACACACACACACACACACACACACACACACACACACACACACACACACACACACACACAACCCCCCCCCCCCCCTACACAAACACACAGATCGACCCCACCCACACTCAAATATTCCCCCCCTCTCCTCCCCTTCCCCCTCCCCTACCCACATACACGGAGAGGCTGCCTAATAAACACTCGCTAACAGAGGAGACAGGTTTTTGCTTCTCACTCAACGTAAAGGTAATGAACGATGTCTGCTTGCTTACCTGTGCTCACCTGGGCCGGAGGGAAGGAGAAGAGATGAGAGAGGGGGGAAGGAGGGAGAGTGAAGAAGAAAGGACGGCGGTGAAGAATGAAGAGAAAGAAGGAGACAGAGAGAAAGAAAGAGGGATGGAGAGAGAGGGAGAGGAAAACATAGAGAAGAAGGAAAGAAGGGTGGAGAGGGAGGGAGAGGAAGAGAGAGAGGGGAATGGAAGACAGGGATAAAAATAGGGAGGAAGAGAAACGAGGAAAGAGAAAAAGGAGCCAGGGAGGATAGATGGAAGGAAGGGAAGCAAGGAGGGAGAAAAAGGGAAGGAAGGAGACTGAGAAAATAGAGGAAAGGAAGACAGGGAGAGAAATAGAGATAGAAATGGAGACAGGCAGGATAGATGGAGGAAAGGGGAAGAAAGAAGGAATAACAGGAAGAAGGGAAAGGGGAGAAGGGAGAGAGAAAAAGAGCAAAGAAAGAAAGGAAAAGAAAATGAAGGGAAGAAAAACGAACAAGGGGAGAAGAAGGAAGGGAGGATAGATGAAAGGAAAGGGAAGAAAGAAGGAATAATAGAAAGAAGGGAAAAGGGAGAAGGCAGAGATAAATAGAGTAGAGGAAGAAAGGAAGAGAAAATGAAGGGAAGAGAAACGAACAAGATGAATGGAAGGAAAGGAAAGCAAGGGGGAAGAGAGAAAAAGGAGGAAGGGAGGAAGCAGGGAGAAATAGAGAAAAGGAGAATTGGAATAGAATAGAGAGAGAAACGAAGGAGAAAAGGAGGCAGGGAGGATAGATGGGAGGAAAGGAAAGAAAGGGGGAAGGGAGGAAGCAGGGAGAAATAGAGAAAAGGAGAATGGGAAAAGAATAGAGAGAGAAACGAAGGAGAAAAGGAGGCAGGGAGGATAGATGGGAGGAAAGGAAAGCAAGGGGGAAGGGAGGAAGCAGAGAGAAATAGAGAAAAGGAAAATGGGAATAGAAGAGAGGGAGAGAAACGAAGGAGAAAAGGAAGCAAGGATAATTGAAACGAAAGGGAAGCACGGAGTAACAAAGGGAGGAAGGGGGGGAAGGAGAAAGGGGGGAGGTAAGTGCCCCTTAGAAATGTCAGGTCAATAAGCTTCTTGTCGTCACGCGAGACTTATAAAGTGTTGTAATTAAGGAGAATCATTACACCTCCTCCTCCTCCTCCTCCTCCTCCTCCTCATCCTCCTGTGTGTGTGTGTGTGCGTGTGTGTATGTGTGTGTACCTCTGATGGCGGTGTCTGGCTCCCCCCCTCCCCCCCCCTTTTTTTTTTTTTGCTGCTCCAACAAATCCCTCCGCAATAAACCACTTGAGGGAGGGAGGGAGGAAGGGAGAGAAGGGAGAGAAAGGAGGGAGGAAGGGAGAGAAAGGAGGGAGGAAGGGAGAGAAAGGAGAGAGGAAGGGAGATAAAGGAGGGAGGAAGGGAGAGAAAGGAGTGAGGAAGGGAGAGAAAGGAGGGAGGAAGGGAGAGAAAGGAGGGAGGAAGGGAGAGAAAGGAGGGAGGAAGGGAGAGAAAGGAGGGAGGAAGGGAGAGAAAGGAGGGAGGAAGGGAGAGAAAGGAGGGAGGAAGGGAGAGAAAGGAGGGAGGAAGGGAGAGAAAGGAGGGAGGAAGGGAGAGAAAGGAGGGAGGAAGGGAGAGAAAGGAGGGAGGAAGGGAGAGAAAGGAGGGAGGAAGGGAGAGAAAGGAGTGAGGAAGGGAGAGAAAGGAGGGAGGAAGGGAGAGAAAGGAGGGAGGGAGAGAAAGGAGGGAGGGAGAGAAAGGAGGGAGGAAGGGAGAGAAAGGAGGGAGGAAGGGAGAGAAAGGAGGGAGGAAGGGAGAGAAAGGAGGGAGGAAGGTAGAGAAAGGAGGGAGGAAGGGAGAGAAAGGAGGGAGGAAGGAAGAGAAAGGAGGGAGGAAGGAAGAGAAAGGAGGGAGGAAGGGAGAGAAAGGAGGGAGGAAGGAAGAGAAAGGAGTGAGGAAGGGAGAGAAAGGAGGGAGGAAGGGAGAGAAAGGAGGGAGGAAGGGAGAGAAAGGAGGGAGGAAGGGAGAGAAAGGAGGGAGGAAGGGAGAGAAAGGAGGGAGGAAGGGAGAGAAAGGAGTGAGGAATGGAGAGAAAAGAGGGAGAAATAAGAGGTAAATATGTCGGCACTTACCTTCCCTAATGCCTCTGATGTCTGTAATTATCCTCGCCTTTCGTTAGGTTATTACTGGTTTGGTTTATTGTCCTCATTTTTTTGTTATCTTGAAGGACCTTGAGCGTTAATTTTCAGCGCTGCGTAAAAATAATGTCACTCCCCTTAAAGGTTTTGTCCATGTTGAGTTGTTTTCGTATATATCCTTCCCTTGCCTTTTGCTGACCTAGCCTTTCCTAAATCCCTTCCTCATTATCATTTTGCCCCTGTTTTCATTTCACTTTCCCCTTCCTCACTTTCACTTGTCCCCTCTTTCGATTTCACTTTCCCTCATTTTCCCCTTCGTCACTATCATTTTTTCCCCTGTTTCCATTTGTCACTTTCCCTCATTTTCCCCTTCGTCAATATCATTTTTCCCCTGTTTCCATTTGTCATTTTCCCTCATTTTCCCCTTCGTCACTATCATTTTTCCCCTCTCTTCATTTGTCATTTTCCCTCATCTTCTCCTTCCTCACTTTCATTTTGCTCCTGTTTCCATTTGTCATTTTCCCTCACTATCATTGTCCCTCTCTTTCCGATTCATTTTCCCTCATCTTCCTCTTCCTCTCAATCAAATTTTCCCTCTATTTTCATTTGTCATTTTCCTTCATCTTCCCTATACTTATTTTCTCCTCTTCCCGTTGCTTCATTTTCCTTCACCTTCTTTACTTCTATTGTTTACCTCTTCCTTACTTTATCTTTTTCCCTCTTCTTTCCCAGCCTATTATTTTCACTTCTGGTCTTTTCTTCCTTTGTCATTCTCCTTCTTTGCTCCTCTTTCTTTTTCCTTTCCTCACTTCATCTTTTTCAGTCTTCTTGTTAGAGCTTCCTCTTTTCCTCGTCTCCTCCTCCTCCTCCTTTTCCTCTTTCTTCTTTTCCCTCTCCTCTTCCTCGTTTTCCTCTTTCTTCTTTTCCCTCTCCTCTTCCTCGTTTTCCTCCTTCCCGTTCACTCCTACCACCTCCTCCTACTCTTTCCTCTTCCATCACACTTCCAATCTTGTTAGTACTCCCTCCTCATTCCTCCTCCTCCTCCTCCTCCTTCTTCTCTTCCTCCTTCCCTTTCTTCTCCTGCAATCCTAACAACTTCTCTTTCCTCTTCCACCAAACACCCAATCTTCACTCCTCCTCCGCCTCCTTCTCCTCCTCCTCCTCCTCCTCCTCCTCCTCCTTTTTTAACAGCTGGAAAAGTTCCGTCGGATTGGAAACTTGCAAATGTCACACCAATTTTCAAAAAGGGGGACAAGTCTCATCCAGGAAACTATCGACCAATTAGCCTGACATCTATTGTTTGTAACTTAATGGAGACTATCATTCGCGACAATATGGTGAAATTCTTCGAAGAAAATAATATAATAAATAATTCGCAACATGGCTTCCGTAGTAAACGTTCGTGTTGACTAACTTACTTGATTTTTTTCACTATATTTTTGAGGTGTTCGATGAAAGCAGATCAGTAGATATCATATATCTGGATTTTCAAAAGGCATTTGATAAGGTCCCCCACCAACGATTGCTCAGCAAACTACTGGCGCACGGTATCTCGGGTAACATTCACAATTGGCTTGCGGACTGGCTCTCTGAGCGGAAACAGAGAGTAGTTCTAAACGGTGTTACATCTAACTGGCTCGATGTCAAAAGCGGCGTACCTCAAGGATCAGTGCTTGGCCCCATGCTCTTCTTAATATATGTTAATGATATCGATGATGGGCTCACTTGCAAAGTATCAAAATTTGCTGATGACACAAAAATTGCTAGGAAAGTAACTGCGATACTCGACGAAGAAGCTTTACAATCAGATATAGATCGACTTGCACGTTGGGCCAATCAATGGCAAATGAAATTTAACGTTGAGAAATGTAAAGTGTTGCACATCGGAAAAAATAACAATCGCGCTCGGTACGTAATGAATGGCCAACAACTTTCTGCAGTAAGTAAAGAAAAGGATCTTGGAATCACTATATCAAGCGATTTAAAGCCCGGTCAGCATTGTTCAGAGGTAGTTAAAACTGCAAACAAATTGGTTGACTTCATCGGACGAGTCTTTAATAATAAATCGGAAAAAGTAATATTAAAACTGTATAATTCGTTGGTTCGACCCCGTCTAGAGTACTGTGTACAGTTTTGGTCTCCCTACTACAGAAAAGACATAGAAAAGTTGGAACGGGTCCAACGAAGAGTAACAAAGATGATTCCTAGGTTGAGGAATTTGTCATATGAACAAAGGCTTAAAGAAGTAAATTTATTCCGCCTATCAAAACGAAGAATGCGAGGCGATCTGATAGAAGTGTTTAAAATGTTTAAAGGATTCAGTGATATTAATGCGGAAGATTACTTTACAATTGATCGATCAAATAGAACAAGAAGAAATCACAATTTGAAGATAAGTGGTAAAAGATTCTCGTCGCACGAAGCTAAACACTTCTTCTTCAATCGAGTTGTTAATGTTTGGAACTCTCTACCTTGTGATGTCGTTGGTAGTACAACAGTTACGGCCTTCAAGAATAGATTAGACAAGTGTTTTGAATCCAACCAGCAACTAAGATATTACTCATTGTCGTAATAACGTTAAGTTCTTTCGAATACTGGTGTCCTTGTCCGCTTTTATCGCCCGGTTAGTGGTAGCAGTAATGGTAGTTCTTTCCTCTTTCCTACATAAATTCCATGCAGTTTTTCCATGCTGCATGGTTCTTTTTCCTTTCCTGCCAGCTTTGGCTGGAGGGATGGGGGGGTGGGGAGGAGCCTTCGCCTTTGGTGTCCTTCATCTTCCACCTTTGATTAGATAGTTAGTGTAGCTTGTCACAAACAACCTCGTAGGGACCAGCAGGTCTGCTGTTGTTTGTTCTTCCTTTGTGTTCCTTTGTGTTCCTCCTTGGTCATAAATCAGCCTGCACCAGTTCGATACCCAAATCACCTCCGCCCTTTGTCCAATAGCAGTTTATATCGGGCTCAGGTAATCACTTTAGTTTTTGTTTTGACCCCTGTAGTGTTACCTGCTGGGCGCCGGTCAATTAGTGTCGATACTTGGCGGGAACAACACCTGAGGCACGGCGGCGGACAGGTAAGAAAGGTGAGGTAAATGGGGGTAAGGACGTTGTTTATTAGAAAGTGAGAGTGTGTGAGAGTGAGTGTGTGATAGTTTGGGGTTAGTGATTGTTTGTCTCCTTGCTTTGTTTGTTTGTTTGTTTGTTTGGGTTCCTTGTTGAGAGTGAGAGTGCTGTTGTTTGTGGTGGTTGTCTCCATGTGTGTGTGTTTGTGTGTTTGTTTGGGTTTCTTGGTGAGAGTGAAAGTGAGAGTGGGGGTTGTTTGGTTCTGGTGTTTGTCTCCTTACCTTGTTTGTTTGTTTTTTTGGTTTGTTTGATTTTCTTGTGTTGTTTGCCCCGCCGACCTATACAGTATTGTTTGGCGGTGTTTATGATGTCTCCTTTTTCTTATAGGTTGTTTGCTTCCCAGTGTGTGTATGTGTGGGGGGGGGGGGGCTGTCTTGCCTTGTTTGCCTCCCTTGTTACGCTGTTTGCTTCTCCCATAGTTGTTTGTTTGTCGTTTCCTTTGTTTTTTGTTTGCTTTCCCTGTTGTGCTGTTTGGTCCCCCTCGGAGTAGCTGTCTGGTTCAGTTTGCATCGGTGTGTGTTGTTTGACTTTTTTTTATTCATTGTTTGCCT
>NC_066563.1:10202375-10229875 GCF_024679095.1 Eriocheir sinensis
AAGGAAGGAAAGAAGAAGGAATGGAAGAAGAGAGAGAAAGAGGATGAAAAACGATGTATTGAGATGAGAGAGAGAGAGAGAGAGAGAGAGAGAGAGAGAGAGAGAGAGAGAGAGAGAGAGAGAGAGAGAGAGAGAGAGAGAGAGAGAGAGAGAGAGAGAGAGAGAGAGAGAGAGAGAGAGAGAGAGAGAGAGAGAGAGAGAGAGAGGATACAACAGAGATGGAGGGAGAGTAGGAAAGGAGAGTGAATGGAAGGGAAGAAGAGAGAGAGAGAAAAAAGAAAGAAAATGGAAGAGAAGCGTTATCTTGGCTTGAGGTTGTTATATGTGTGTGTGTGTGTGTGTGTGTGTGTGTGTGTGTGTGTGTGTGTGTGTGTGTTTCTATTAATGTCTTTTTATCGATCTTTCTTCTTCTCTCTGGCTCATTCTCGTCTCTATCCATCGCATATCTCATTATTGGCCTTAATCTCTGTTCCTATTACCTTGGGATCCATCATCATTCTCTGTCTATCTATCTGTCTGTTTATCTATCTATCTGTATCTATCTATTTATCTGTTTGCCTCGCCCTTTTTGGTATTGTTTTTGTTGTTGTTGTTCTTGTTCTTCTTTATCTTCTTTTCCTCTTTTTCTCCTTCTACTTTTTCATCATCTTTTCTTCTTCTTCCTTTCTTCCTTTATCTATCTATATCGCTCTTCTTGTTCTTGTTCTCGTTCCTCTTTTCTTCTTTTTCTACTTCTTCTTCCTCTTCTCCTTCTTCTGCTTCTTCCTCTTCTTCTTTTCTGCTTCTTTATCTTCTTCTTCTTCTTCTTCTTCTTCTTCTTCCTCCTCTTCTCAGTCTTCCGGTCATTATAATTTAGGTCACGTGACGCCTTGTTCGCTTCACCTGTCTCACCTTTATGCTTATTAGATGACTCCTCCTCCTCCTCCTCCTCCTCCTCCTCTTCCTCCTCCTCCTCCTTCTTCCTCTTGATGTCTTATTCTACTTCCTCGTTTCCTTTGATTTATTGTTTTTTTTTTTCATTAGGTTTTGAATCGGTTCATGTATATCTTATTGTTTTAGTTCGTTTTAAGAGTATTCGGTTTTTTTATTGTTTGTTATTTGCTTCTCTGATTTCTGTTTGTTCTTTTTTTGTTGTTGTTGTTATTGTTCGAGTTTTAATATATCGTATCGGGGGATGAAAGTGGAGAGAGTTGATGGCTTAGTCCACCCTCCCACTTCTTCCCTCCACTCCCCATCCTCCCTCCCTTGCAAGTATGATAAAATGTTTCAAATGTTTCAATGTTTCCCTTCTCTCCCTTCCCTTCGTCTCCCCACTTTTTCCTTTGTACAATAGTTTAGTCAGATCTCATTTAGAATATGCGGTACAGTTTTGTTCTCACCACGCAAAAGACATTGTTAAATTAGAAGGTGTGCAGCGTAGGGCAACTAAGATGATCCCCTTGCACAACAAACATTATGACGAAAGGCTCTCAAACTTTAAGCTCTTGAGAAACGTCGCCTCCGAAGAAAACTGATCGAACGTTTCAAAATGCTTAATGGTTTTACGTTTTTTTTTTTTTTTTTTTTTTTTTTTTTTTACAGCAGAGCATAAAAAAAGGTTGAAAGGTATGTGAACAATTTTTTTTTTTTTTTTTTTTTTTTTTCGATCGATGACATGTTCCTAACGAGAAATAATGGCATCCAGCTAAAGTATAAACCAGTAAATTTAGACCACCAATTTTTTTCTTTACCAGCGTTGTAGCGCGAGAATGGAATAAACTCCCACCTTCAGCGGTCCAGTGCAGTACGATTAATTCATTTAAAAGCAAGCTCGACCGACACTTCCTTCAGTTTAATATTCTCTAAAATCTAAATGCAAAGTCTTGGTGACATTAACCATTAAATATATTATGATTTCACTTAGGTTTAAGGACAGAACACCTAGTCTGGACATTGGGCCTCTATGGTCTGAATATCAACTTAAATCTATGTAAATCCTCCCGTTCCCTCTCTCCATCTCTCAGTATCCTCCATCTTAGCGAGTTCCTCCCTTTTCATCTCCCCATCCCATGCCTTCTCCCTTCTCTTCATCCCTTCCTCCCCTCTGTCTCTCCTCCCTCTCCTTCCCTCCATCCCTCAATTTCCTCCATCTTAGTAAGTTCCTTCCCTTCCCTCGCCCCCTCCGTCTCCCCTCCCATCCGTTCTTCCCTTCTCTCTCCCCTCCCCCCCTCCCTCTACCCCCCCCCCCCCCGGCTTCATCGTCACTTGATTACCATTAACCGGCTTATCCACTTAGAGGCTTGTTAGCGACCACGGATAATTGGCACATCCCTTCTCGTCCCCCCCAGCCCCTCTCCCCTGCCCCCTCCCCTCGCCCCTTCCCCTCTCCCTTCCCCTGCCATGACGCACACCACCTTGTATTTATCTTCCCTGCTTTACCCATCCCTTCCACGCTTCCCCTTGTCACTCATCCCCTTCATTCATACCTTTTCATTTTACCTCCCCTTTTCCCGTTTTTTTTTTTTTTTTTTTGTGTGTGTGTGTTCGATTTTCTTTCTTTTCTCTCTTTTCGTTTGACTTTTATCCTCGTCATCCTCTTCATATATTTTTTTTTATTCAATCTATCTGCTTTTACTTCCTTTTCCTCTCCCCTTTTCCATTTCTTTTCTTTTTTTCCACTTTCTTCGTCTTCCCTCCAGTTCTTATTTTACTTCATTCTCTCTTATCTTCCTCTATCTTGTTTCTTTTTCATTCATCAGTTATTCATCCCTCCTCTTTATCTTTCCTCCTTTTCGTTCCCTCTTCCTCATATGACACTTTCTTTACTCTTCACTTCAGCTTTATCCTCTTATCTTCCTCTTCCTCTTCCTCTTAAATCATCACCCTCTACTTACTTCACCGCCCCCTATTACTACTACTACTACTACTACTACTACTACCACTACTACCATTACCACTGCTACCACTACCAACACACACACACACACACACACACACACACACAGAGGGCAGCAGAAGGGGCCTTGTTAGTGTAGGGGCGGTGATCTGGTTTTCCACGACACTGCTCAGACACACTGGAGAAGCAGAGGCACGCAGCAGGGGGGAGGGGGCGTTAGGGGGGGTGGGGGCGCGTTAGGGGGGCGAAGAGGGAGCAGGGGGCACGGCAGGAGAGGGGGAAAGAGCGCGGTAGGAGGGCGGATCAGCAGGGGAAGAAGGGAGGGAGGAAAGGAGACAGAGAGAGAGAGAGAGAGGGAGAGAGAGAGAGAGAGAGAGAGAGAGAGAGAGAGAGAGAGAGAGAGAGAGAGAGAGAGAGAGAGAGAGAGAAGGCGATAGAATTGTAGGGAAGGGAAGCGGAGGAGAATCATAACTGTGTGTAGAAGAGAAGGGAAGGGAGAAGAGAAGAGGTGGAAAGAGAAATTGTAGAGAAGAGAGAAGAGAAGAAAATGAGAAGAAAGAAAGGAGAGGATGAGAAGCGAAAAGTGGAGAGATAAAAAAATGAGAATAGTGGAGAAGAGAGAAGAAGGAGGAGGAGGAGGAGGAGGAGGAGGAGTAAAGGTTTGTTAAAGAATAGAAAAGAAAGGAAGAGTAGAGGAGAAAATGGGAATATGAGAAAAGAGAAATAACGAAGGGAATATAGATGGAAAGAAGCAAAAGGAATGAAAAGAATGGGAAGGAAAGAGATAGTTACTTAAAGCGAATGTGAAAGAGAGAAGGAAAGGGGAGGAGGAGAGAGAGGGGGGAGAACTGAAAGGAAGGAAGAAAATGAAGGAGATAATAAAAGAGAGAAAATAAAATGTTAGTTAGTCGTGGGAGAGTTAGAAAACATGAACGTCAGGTATTCATTATTAAACGTGACATTTTGAGGTTTTTTAATCAATTTTAAAAAGCGAGACCTTAGATTTCACGGCTCCACAGACAGACAGACAGAGAAACACAGACAGATATACAGACAAGGAGGCATATAGACAGATGCAGAGTAACAGAGACAGGCAGACAGACAGACAGAAACAGACAGATATACAGACAAGGAAAGAGAGAGACAGATGCAGACAGAGTAACGGACAGATTTGCATACAAGGAAACAGAGATAGCTATTCAGACACAGTAACAGAGACAGACAGACAGAGAAACAGAGACATATATGCAGACAAAGAAACAGACAGACAGCGATATAGACAGAGTAACAGAAAAAAGACAGACAGACAAAAAGAAATAGACTAGGGAAGAGAGAAGGGATAGAGAGAGAAATAATTCAATCCTAAATGGCATCAGAAAAACGAAAATGATGAACTGAAGTTAATACAAATGCGAGAGAGAGAGAGAGAGAGAGAGAGAGAGAGAGAGAGAGAGAGAGAGAGAGAGAGAGAGAGAGAGAGAGAGAGAGAGAGAGAGAGAGAGAGAGAGAGAGAGAGAGAGAGAGAGAGAGAGAGAGAGAAGTATGACATATTTACCTTGCCTATGATGAGAAAGAAAGAGAGAGATGATGAAGATAGAGAAAGAGAGAAGGGCAGGGAGGATGAAGGGCATCTCTCCCATCATTATCCCGGTAAGAAAGGGGAGAAAAGGACCTCCGAGATAATAACAATAATAACAAAAATGATAACAATAACTACGAGATTGTTTACAGAAGGTCATTAGTGATTGGACAATGCACGCCCTCTCTCCCTGATTACCCTTCTCTTTCTCTCCCTCTCCCTCTTTCCATCTCAATCAATTACCCTTCTCTCCCTTCCTTCCTTCATCTCCTTTCTGCTGTCTCTTCTTTCACCTTTTTCCTTCCTTTTTTTAACCTTTTCTCCGTCGCCTCCCTTTCCATTCATTTTTCCCTTTTCTTCTTCGTCCATTCCCTCTCTTTCTCTCTCTCTCTCTTCCTCCATCCCTTTAACCCTTCCTTTCTTCATCTCCCTTCCTCTGTCTCTTTCGTCTCTTCCCTTCCCTTCGTTTCATTTTCATTCCTCCCCTTTCTTTCTTCGTCCATTTTTCTCCCTCTGTCCCTGCCTCCCTCCCTCCCTTAACTAGCCTTCTCCTCCTCCTCTCCAGCCCCCCCCCTCCCCCCCCCACCGCCCCCGTTCTCCTCCCTTCCACATGTTTGATCGATCCCTGAGTCACAAAGGAAGATTGGCAGAATTATTTTATTTGTCACACTCATTACCGAGCAGTTGTCTGGCGGGATGTTGGTGGGCGACGTGATTACTACAGGACGCAGAGGGGGGAAGGGGGAAATGGGTGGAGGAAGGGGGAGGGAAAGGAAAGGGAGGAAGCGTGGAGGCTGGGGGAAAGGGGTGGATGATGAAGAGAATATTAAGGTATTGAGTAAGGGATATAGGGAAGGGGAAGAGTTGGCAATAGAGTTATAGTCCCTCACAGATATTAAGTCCGTTTGGGTGGGGTCTAAACCTCCTCCCACCCAATACATCACTCCCACCCTCATATGCCAGCTACGTACCCTTTGAAATTGTGGTCGGTATTCTCAGACGCTGCTGCCTCTAACATCAACTATTTCAAAAGGCCAAAAAGGACATCAATTGCATTTTCATGAGTGTTTTCTTAGGTTCTTGGTACGGAGGAAGGGTCAAACTACAACTTGGGTCATTAAACTACCCCTGGAGATGCCCCAAACTCCTACGAAACCCGTGTCAAATATGTGAGCTTGGGCGCCGAAATGTTTAAGAATATGGCCCAGTGTATCAAATATCTGTGTTCACGGTCTGGCAGGCGGAGGTTTGAGTCCTGGTTATTTCCGGGGATATTTTTACACTGACAGAATAGCGGTTACTGTTCCCAATTAAGAAAGGTGGATATGGTGTGTGTGGAGGTCCCATTAGCACCCAGAGATTGACTATAATGAGCTTGCTTGGGTCAGGAGGGTACTTGTTGGCGATGACGAGACCAGCTTGCGATCAGGCCGTGGGTGAATTATACACACACACACACACACACACACACACACACACACACACACACACACACACACACACACACACACACACACACACACACACAAACAAACACACATATCCACCCGCCTTCTTCCCTTTCCCAATCCCCCTTCCCCCAGCCACGTACACCACACAAGAGGCTCATTGTCCGCGCCACGCACACAAAACAAACAATTAGGTAGTTAGAGAGGAGAAACGGGTGATTAGCGTAGTTAGGAGCGAAGGTAAAGGACTCATTGAGAACCGTCGTTGTGGAAAATATCAAAATTACACCTTGTGGGCCACGTGCGTCCAGGTGAGGTTCAGGTGACTCTTGTTGTTAGTAATAATAGATGATAGACAGACAGATAACCGCCCCCCTTACCCCTCAACCCCCTCCCTACCCCCTTCCCACCCTCTCCCCTGCCTAAAGAGGTATTTATAAAAGTTCACCCTGTCATAGAAGAAACGAAAATGGGGTGCTCTATAAGAAAACAAAAAAATAATAATAAAAGTAGTAGTTGTTGTATGAGTAATAATGATGATGGTGATAGCAATAGCAGGAGTAGTAGTAGTAGTAGTAGTAGTAGTAGTAGTAGTAGTAGTAGTAGTAGTAGTAGTAGTAGTAGTTGTAGTAGGTGTGTTTCTGTGCGTGCATGTGAGACGAAAAGGAGGAAATAAAGAAATGGATGAGGAAAAGGAGAAACAGAAGGAGGAGGAGAAGGAGAAGGAGGAAAAAGAAAAGGTGGAAGAAGAAAAGGAGGAAGAGGAGAAAGAAAAGTATGTTGTGAAGACGAGTTGTGGAGTGAGAGAGAGAGAGAGAGAGAGAGAGAGAGAGAGAGAGAGAGAGAGAGAGAGAGAGAGAGAGAGAGAGAGAGAGAGAGAGAGAGAGAGAGAGAGAGAGAGAGAGAGAGAGAGTCTTTATTCTGTCATCCTCATCAGTCACAAAACCCAGACCTTCAGATGACAACAAAAACGACCCGGGAATCCAAACACAACGCCGTGATTGCGAGAACGAAGGAGAATAATGGGTGAAAAAAATGATTACTCGCGGAAATAAAACACGACAGTAAAAGAATATAATGGAAAATAAATTAAACTCGGCAATAAAAATAAACAAACGGAAAAATAAATAAAAATAAATAAAACGTCTAATGATGAATAGAGAAAAAATAGAAAGGAAAATAAATCAAACGTCAATAAAACTAAATAGAGAAAAATAATAGAAAGGAAAATAGATAAAACGTCAATATAAAAAAGAGTAAAAATTAAAATGGAAATAAATAAACAGCAATAGAAAGAAATTGAAAGAAAAAGATAGAAAGGAAAATAAATGAAACTATACGACATTAATAATAAGGAAAACCAAAAAGGAAATGGTGGTAAAGAAAAGAAAGGATAAAAAGGAGTAAAAGAGAAATGCAAAATAATGTCTCAGTAAATAAAATACAGGAAAAAATAAAATTGTTAATGAAAAAAATATACAAAAAAAGAAAATTGCGAATGAAAACAAGAAGAAAAACATCAAAACGCGGCAGCCCAAAATTTTAAAGGAAGGTAAAATTTAAATAACTGAAAAACAAAGAAAACTAAAAGACAGGGAAAAAATAAATGAAAAAATATAACAAAGAAAAAAAAGGAAAATACACGGCGTAACATAAACGTCAAACACGCCATTAGAAAAAGTGAAAGGGACGAAAAAAAGACAAATCAACAAAAAAAAACACTAAAAAAAACACAAAAGAAAATATCGTAAAACACACACAAAAAATCGTAAAACACACTTGAAAAACACAAAAGAAAATATCGTAAAACACACACAAAAAATCGTAAAACACACTTGAAAAACACAAAAGAAAATATCGTAAAACACATAAAAAATCGTAAAACACACTTGAAAAACACATAAGAAAATATCGTAAAACACACACCAAAAAATATCGTAAAACACGCTTAAAAAAAAACATATCACGAGAAGGAGAAAAAGAAAGATGATAATTAAAGAGCAAAGCGAGAATGATAAAAAATAGGAATAACTGGGAAATAACAAAGTAAAAAAGTGAAGACGATTAATATTTCTAATGCCACTTCATGGACAGTCTCTAATTATGTGAACTGCGCTTGGCTGGGAGGAGGAGGAGGAGGAGGAGGAGGAGGAGGAGGAGGAGGAGGAGGAATGGGAGCAGATATTTTTCTCTGTTCCGGAAGTGAAAGAGATATGAAAAATGGTGAGAAAGCGGAGGAGGAATAGGAGGAGGAGGAGGAGGAGGAGGAGGAGGAGGAGGAGGAGGAGGAAGAGGGTTAAGAAGAGAAGTAGAAGGAGGAGAAGGAAATAGAGAGGAGTTGGAGTAGAAATATTTAGTGGGCACATTTGTGGAGGAGGAGGAGGAGGAGAAAAAAAAGGAAGTAGAGAGGAGTAGGAGTAGAAATTTGGGCACATATTTTCTCTTCTGTGGTGAAAGAAGGAGATATGAGGAGGAGGAGGAAGACGACGAGGAGGAGAAGGAAGGAAAGAAAGGAGAGAAAAAAGACTGGGGGGGAGGAGAGACACATTCTTATCTCCTTTACCTGGATGAGAGGGAGACGAAAGAGGTGCGTGGCTGCGAGAAGGTCAGTGGATGCAACATGGATGAGGGAACACAAGATGGCCGACAGTTAATGACACTCACCCTCCTCATAACTGATAATCGTGGGACCCATACGCAACATTAATGACCCCCGCATTATTACGTCATCCCCCGACCCTTTCACTGTTCCACCCGCCCCTACTTTTCCCCATAGCCTTCCACCCAAAAGCCATTCCCACCCACCTAAAACATTACTCGTTTTTTCTACCCACCTACCCACTAACTCATCCTCTTGTTCAGCCACCGACTTGAAATCATATTCTTTCAACATTCATTCACTCACTCACTCTTACACTTACCCATTCATCCACTAATCTCATTATCCATTCATCTATCTCTGCCGCGCTATGGCTGAATAGTAAGCATGAGAGAGCGGCGTCCATACAGACCCCAGTTCGCTTCCCGCACGCCGCCACAAGCTGGGAATTTTCAGTCACCGCCGAGTGGCCCAAGACTACCCACATGCTGTTCTGAAGACTTCTTAGTTATCAAACCCATACGCTAAACTCTTTCTCTAATAGAGGATCAAATATAAGCATGGGGAAGGGGAGCAGCATGACCCAAGCAAGATGCCGCCACCATAAACACGTCCTTGCGCCATAATAGGCTGAGGCCCCACCAAGATAGCCTACCGGTACCATAAGCAGAACATGTAAAAAATATTTCGCCACTCAAGAATGGAAAAGGCAAATAAATAAGAAAAGAGAGAGCGATGAATTTAAGAGAGTGGTTTAGTTACTGACATACATATAGATAGACAGGCAGACAGAGAGACAGACAGAAACACAACCCATCAAAATAAAAAGACAAAACGAAGAACAAAGAAGAGAAAACTAGAGGGAAAAAAGATAAAGAAAATAGAGAACGACTTGTCATAGAAACTGAAAAGTGGGTTCCAATCCCCTTATTAAAGATCCAGTACTATTAGATCCCCTTATGACCCATCCAATCGCATCCAGTCACCGTGTATTTCGTTTGCCCGATTAGCATTTGATAGGCACAGGCAGGATCAGGTTACCGCCATTACCTGTGTGATTTCGATAATGAGCGGTACTTTTTTTGTGTTACCTGATAATGGACTGATTTTATTGGTTAACCCCATTAGAGGTGTGAATGTTGAGGTTTGTGTAATGAGTGATCGCTGTCATTACTATTTGGATTTTTTTGTTTGTTTTTGTAGTAGTAATTGTAGTTGTTGCAGTAGTAGTTGTAATAGTTGTTGTGGTTATATTGTTTGTGCTTTTTTTTCTATTTCCTTACTACTTTTTGTTCTTGTTCTTTCTTCTTCTTCTTCTTCTTCTTCTTCTTCTTCTTCTTTTTCTTCTTCTTCTTCTTCTTCTTCTTCTTCTTCTTCTTCTTCTTCTTCTTCTTCAACCACCACTATAATAATCACAGTCAAAGATACCCATAAATATATGCCAGTTAGTCAGTCAATCCATTCCAGTCAAGTCAAATCCAGTCAGTCAAAGCTAGTCAGTCAAATCAATCCCACTCAGTCACTCAATACACTCAAATTCAGTCATATAACATCAGTCAGTCAAATCTAGCTAAATCAGTCCAATCAGCAAATCCAGTTAAGTCAGTAAAGTCCAATTAAGTCTAGTCAGTACTCTAGTTAAATCGATTCAGTCAGCGGGTCCAGTTAAGTCAGTAAAGTCCGAACAAGTCTAGTCAGTTCACTCTAGTTAAATCAGTCCGGTCAGAAAGTCCAGTCAGTCAAATGTAGCTAAATCAGTGCAATCAGCAGGTCCAGCTAAGTCAGTAAAGTCCAATAAATTCTAGTCAGTCCACTCTAGTTCAATCACGCCTGTCAGCGGGTCCAGTCCGTCCCCGGCTTGAGCACCGAGGGACGGCAAATATTCATAACCCAATGAAGAATTTGTGGCGACATACACCAAAGAGAAGGTCAAGACGCTCCCAGGACACAATCGGAATACTTAAGACCGCTCTGGAGACCCTCTGTGCACCACCACCATCACCACCATTCTCACCACCACTATCATCACCACCATCTCCATTCCCATTCCCACCACCACCATCACTAACACCACCACTGTCATCATCACCATTCCCATTCCCCCATCATCATCACTACCACTATTATTATCTCGTGTCTTCTCGTCCTCCTCCTCTCCTCTACCACCTCCACCACCACCATCACCACCAACACCATTACTCTGACTATTACTGCTGTCTTGTGTTATTTCTGCCTCAATCTCTCTTAACAATATCACCATCTCTTCTTTCTCCTCCTCCTCCTCCTCCTATTCCTCCTCCTCCTCCTCAAACCACTTCTACTCCATTACATCCACCTCCATGTGTGTTTGTGTTTTTCTTTTGTTGTTGTTTTTCTTCTTTTATTTCGCTGCATCTCATTTTTCAAGATTCCTCCCTCCACTCCCCCCCTCCCCCCTCCCCCCTTCATATCTAAGCGTCTTTCACTAATCACTCATACAGTTTGATGGCTCGTCATTGTAGCTTTTTAGACCAGAAAAGATTATATTTTAAGCTCGAAGTCATTTGAAGAGAGTGCTATTGAAGTATCAAGAAAAAAGGAACCAAGATGACTTTTCACATTATAGAAAAAATGAACAAAATAACTTAGAGATACAAACCGAGTCTCATGAAAAAAAGAGAATTGAAAAAAGTTTAAATTGAATAAGTGACATTTAAGCAACACAGCAGAGAAGTAAAAAGGAGGCAACCAAAGGGATCACTGGAGGAACATTAGAAAGAATTGTGTAAAAAAATAGTTTGATATATTCTTTGTTTCAGATGATGAGAAAATAACTCGACTTACAAACGATACAGCTGACGACAGATCAAAGGGAGTGAAAAGTGACATTGAAGAAACAAACTAAAAAAAATAAGACAATAGAGAATAGATAAATAAACAATCGTGACTTTAATCGAAAACAGAACAAGAAGAAAAATAAAAGAAAAAGTTGAAATTAAATCATCAACTCAAAAACAACTCGAAAAAGAAGAAAACAAAGGGAGCAATGGGGAGAAGGGAAAGGGGGTTGGACGAATGTGAAAAAAAAAGACATAAGAGAGTGGCTAAACACTGTCGTAATATCAAATAGAATCACATCAAAAGTAGGTTATATCAAATCATCGACTTAGAGCAGAAGTGGACAGAGCCAGGAAAAAGGTTAATTATCGAACATTACAAAACAGTTAAGTGTACGTTCTTACCCTGAAAAAAGAAACAGAGCGAAAGGTTAAATAAGATAATCGACACAGAACTACACTGAAACCAAACCAACGAAGCTATGACAATGGGCAACTGGAAGAACATTACAGAATATTATCTAAAAAAAAATAGTTAAGTACTCGTTCTTAGCTTCAAAAAGGAACAGATCAAGATGAGAGAAAGGTTAAAGAAGATAATCGACTTAGAAGAAACTTAAAAGAGAAACGGATAGTAGCAGAAAAATGGGTGATTTGAAGAAGATTAGAGCATATTATCTAAAAAAAGAATATTTGAGTGTACGTCCCTAGGTTCAGAAAGGAGTAGATTGAGAAGAGAAAAAGGTTAGATACGATAATCGGTTTAGCATTTACACAGAAGAGAAATAGACAAAAACAGTAAAATTGACCTCTCTTTCGGCCACCTCTTTGGATTCTTTTGGGGAACAGCGAGTAGCGGGCTTTTTTTATTGTTTACTTTTTTGTGTGCCCTTGAGCTGTCTCCTTTGTTGTAAAAAATAAAAATAAATGAATCGGGAGAACATTAGTGAACATAATCTAAAAAAAAAAATTGGGTATTCGTCCTCAGCTGGAAAAGGAACAGGTCGAAAAAGAAGAAAAGTAGAATCAAATCGTCGACTTAGAAGTGATGTAGAAGTGAAGAGAAATACTTAAATGGAGCTATCGGTAGAAGACAAGAGTACAGTGTCTGGAAAAATATATCATTGGGTATACGTCCTAAGCTTCAAAAAGGAACAGATCGAAAAAGCAGAAAAGTTAAATTAAATCATCGACTTAGAAGTGATGTAGAAGTGAAGAGAAATATTAAAATGATGCTATCGGTAGAAAACAAGAGTAAAGTGTCTGGAAAAATATATCATTGGGTATTCGTCCAAGCTTCAAAAAGGAACAGATGGATAAGAAAGAAAGGTTTAATACACTAGAAAGAATAGAATAGAAAAACAGAAGCAATACGAGAGAGAAATGATCAGAGAAAATCCATCGTTGGAGTATTTTTGAAAGGCTATAAAAGAAATTAGAAAAGTATACAGTCATAACCTCGAATGAAAACAGATCAAAATGGGGAGTAAAAAGAGAAGTTAAAATCAAATCGTCGACTTACAAGTGATATTCAGCAAAAAGATAGACTCAAAAACAGGAGGGGGGGAGAGGAAAGGAGGGAGCAGAGGCGCACCAAAAAAAAAAAAAGAAGAGAGAATAATAGATCAATATACAGCATCAAACGAAAACAGACCAAGAAGAAAAAGTTTAAATTAAAGCATCGACTTATGATAAATTAATAAATGAATCACGAGAGAGAGAGAGAGAGAGAGAGAGAGAGAGAGAGAGAGAGAGAGAGAGAGAGAGAGAGAGAGAGAGAGAGAGAGAGAGAATAACATTAAAACCCACCAGAATCAAGTCTTTACGTATTCAGCCTGGGAACACCACCACCACCACCACCACCACCACTTTGACATTTCCTCCAATACTGAGTCGCCTCATTTTTAACCCGACATCTCACTCGTGTATTCTCGACTTATTAATGTGAACAGGTAAATGTGAGGCCATTATAAAGGTTGAGGAGGAGGAGGAGGAGGAGGAGGAGGAGGAGGAGGAGGAGGAGGAGGAGATAGTGGTGGTAGTTTGATGTGTGGGAAGGAATACAGATGATTGGAGATTTAGAGAGAGAGAGAGAGAGAGAGAGAGAGAGAGAGAGAGAGAGAGAGAGAGAGAGAGAGAGAGAGAGAGAGAGAGAGAGAGAGAGAGAGAGAGAGAGACTATATATATTTTTGGTTCATACTTTTTTATTAGTCTACAATTGAACAAAGGAAGAGAAAAACATCATCAGAATCATCACCAGTTTTACACACACACACACACACACACACACACACACACACACACACACACACACACACACACTAATCCATCACCCCTTCCTTACCTCCCTCCCCCTCCCCCTCCCCCCTTCTAACTTATTATCTCCCTCACCCCAATTAGCGTGTCGCATGTGAGCATTGAATGGACCCAAATAAGCCTCCTAGAAGGTCAAACAGATAGACACTTAGAATAAACAAG
The DNA here is from genome assembly GCF_024679095.1 of Eriocheir sinensis. Lineage (NCBI taxonomy): Eukaryota > Metazoa > Arthropoda > Malacostraca > Decapoda > Varunidae > Eriocheir > Eriocheir sinensis. The sequence goes on from NC_066563.1 coordinate 10,216,171, forward strand.
TTCCCCCCCTCCCCCCCCCCCCCCAATTTGAAGACCCACGATTGAGTCATTTCTACTTCCCTCGAAAACGTGATGTCACCCTCCCTTCAACTCCTCCCTTCTTCTCCCGTTAACTTCTTCCTCCCTTTCCTCTTCCATCGCTTTCCTTCTATCGTCTCTCCCTTTCCCTCCTTTCTCTTCTTTTATCTTGTATTGACTTTCCATTTCATTTCCTCTCTCCTCTCTCTCATCTTCTGTTAATCCTCCTTTCTCCTCCTCTCTCCTCTCTTACCTCTCATCATCTCTTCTCTTCCCTTCTCTCTCCTCTCTTTTACTTTCTATCAACTACTCTCCCTTCCTCTCTCATCTACTTTCCCATTATCTACCCTTCCTTTCTTTCCCTTCTTTTACCTTTTTCTATCAACTTTCCCTTTCTCCTCTATTCCTTTTATTTATTTTCCTCCTCCTCTCTTCTCCTTTTTTATCTCTTACCTTACTATCAGCTATTTCTCTACCTTTTATTTTCTCTCCTTCTTTCCTTTCTCGTCTTTCCTTTGTTTTTCTAGTTTTCTATCTCTGCTTTCTCTCTTTTTACCTCGTTTATTCTCCCCTCCCATATATTTTCCTCCCATCATCAACTACCCTCTATCCTACCTCCTCTTTCTTTATTTACTCTCCCTTCCTTTCTCCCCTTCTCTTTTCCTCTTATTTTTTCCTTATTTCCCTCTTTCGTTTAATCTCATCCATTCCCCATTTTCTCCTTTTACTTCTCCCTCAATGATTTTCCTCTCCTCTCCCTCCGTCAATTATCCTCCTGTTCCTCTACCTCCTCTTCTTCCTCCCTTGCTTACTCTCCCTCCTCTCTCGTACCTTCCTGTTATCTCTCCCTCCCTCTCTCTTTCTTCCTTGTCCGATATTATCTAGGTCTCTCTCTCTCTCTCTCCATTCCTCCGTGTACTTTATTTCTTTATTTTCTTTTTTTTTCTACTCCTTCCTGTTCACCTCCTTCCTCTTCTTCATTTTCTCTTCCTTCGTTTATCTCTTTGCTTTCTCCTACATGCTTCTCTCCTCTTTACTCTCCCTCTCCCTCTCCCAGCTGTCTATCCTTTACTCTCCCTCCTTTCTCCCTTCTCTCTCCTCTCCTTCAGCTTCCCATCCTTTAATCTCCCTCCCTTTCTCTCCTTACTTCTCTCCCTTCCTCTTTACTTTCCCTCCTCCCTTTTCGCATTCCGACCTCCTCTCTCATCTCCCTCCCTTTCTCTCCTTACTTCTCTCCCTCCCTCTTTACTTTCTCTCCTCCCCTTTCACATTCCTACCTCCTCTCTCCTCTCCCTTTCTCTCCTTACTTGTCTCCCTCCCCCTTTACTTCTCTCCTCTCCTTTAGCATTCCTCCCTCCCTTTCTCTCCTTACTTCTCTCCCTCCCTCTTTACTTTCTCTCCTCTCCTTTGGCACTCCACCTTGCTCTCTCCTCTCCTCCCACCTGTCCATTTAAACCTTCCGCGCTAAGCCTCACCTGAGTGTCTGCAGGTAAATAGAAATGAACGATAAGTTGGATACCTGTTGAATAGTCGTCATTACCGGAGCACCTGCATCGTTCTACCTGACACACACACACACACACACGCACACACACACACCTGAGCACTTCGCCAGGTGTTTAGCAAGCAATTAAGGCTCCTATTGAGGGTGGGCCAAGGGAAGGCTCCGTCAGCGCTACACTACGAGGGACAGTTGTGTAAATAGGCTTAAGAAATGCTTCCTATCGCCTTCCATTAGCGATAAATTAATCATTAGTGGACGCTTTGTATCGGCGAGGCGAGGGGGAGGAGAGGGCTAATGGGCTTACTCACTGCTTACGTGTTTGTGTGTGTGTGTGTGTGTGTGTGTGTGTGTGTGTGTGTACCGTTACATGTATAAGTGAGAGACAAATAAATATTTTGTTTGGTGTTTGTGTGTGTCTGTGTTTGTGTGTGTGTGTGTGTGTGTGTGTGTGTGTGTGTGTTCAGCTACAAGTAAAACACATGCAGATAAATATTTTACCACTTATAATTGACAGAAAACGCACCAATCTCTCTCTCTTCAATCTCTTCTATATTACTTTAAGTGCATCAGTAAAAACGAAACTTAATTATATTGTTACCGAAAAAAAAAGACAAGGTTGCCACATCCACGAAACCAAAGTGTGTGTATATGTACGTGTGTTTCTCTCTGTAAGTAAACCATATGAGGTCAGTATTTTGCTACATATATAAAAAAGAAGACACATTAATATCTCTCAATTACCTCCTTGTGTTCTTATGTTATTCCTACTCCCTTCTTCCTTTAACTTTTTCTCCCCTTCTCCCCTTCTCCTCCCTTTCTCGTGCTTCCCGTAAAGAACATATAAAAAACAAGAGTACCCCATCGACAGAACCAACGGAACAGCGCACTAATAATCTCCCCATGTTCCTATGTTATATCTCTACTCCCTCTTCCTTTAACTTAACCTCCCCTTCTCCCTTTCTCCCTTTCTCGTGCTTGCCGTAAAACACACACACACAAAAACAAGAGTACCACATTGACAGAACCAACGGAACAGCGCACTAATAATCTCCCCATGTTCCTATGTTATATCTCTACTCCCTCTTCCTTTAACTTAACCTCCCCTTCTCCCTTTCTCCCTTTCTCGTGCTTGCCGTAAAACACACACACACAAAAACAAGAGTACCACATTGACAGAACCAACGGAACAGCGCACTAATAACCTCCCTATGTTCCTATGTTATATCTCTACTCCCTCTTCCTTTAACTTAACCTCCCCTTCTCCCTTTCTCCCTTTCTCGTGCTTGCCGTAGAAATATATATAAAAAAACAAGGGTACCACATCGACGGAACCAACGGAACAGCGCACTAATAACCTCCGCTGCTGTGTTTATATGTTCGTTAACGTCTACGAACTGCATCAGCGCGATCGTAATGTCACGTCAGTCTTCGTTAGTTGGTTATAATTATCTCCGAGGAAATTTCGTTCGCGCCATCACCTGAATTTTACCTGTTCTGGCACCTTTTTTTTTCCGGCTGGTGATGTGAGAGAGAGAGAGAGAGAGAGAGAGAGAGAGAGAGAGAGAGAGAGAGAGAGAGAGAGAGAGAGAGAGAGAGAGAGAGAGAGAGAGAGAGAGAGAGAGAGAGAGAGAGAGAGAGAGAGAGAGAGAGAGAGAGAGAGAGAGAGAGAGAGAGAGAGAGAATGGCAGGCAAGGAAAGGGAAACAGACATAACCGAAGAGAAAGATTGATGGATAGATAGAAGAATAAATAGAGAGAGAGAGAGAGAGAGAGAGAGAGAGAGAGAGAGAGAGAGAGAGAGAGAGAGAGAGAGAGAGAGAGAGAGAGAGAGAGAGAGAGAGAGAGAGAGAATGGCTGGCAAGGAAAGGGAAACAGACATAACCGAAGGGAAAGATTGATGGATAGATAGAAGAGTAGATATATAGTGATAGATAGATCGACAGAAAGGAAAATAAAGTAAAATCAAGAATGAGAGAAAACGAAAGAAAGTAAAAAATGAAGGGAAGAGAAAAGAAAACGATAAAGGAGAAGGAAACCGAAGAATGAGAGACAGAAGAAAAGAGGAAAGAAACTTGAGAGGAATAAAGAAAGGATGAAAGAAAGAATGGAAGAACTCAGACAGACAGTGACAAAAAAAAAGTGAACGGAAAAGGAACATAAAAAACAAGTAAAAAAAGAAAGAAAATATACAGTAGAGGAAATCTGGGCTAGTTGTTTGTGATCTATAATTAAAAAAAAAAAAGATAAAAAGTGTGCCAAATTAACCCAAGTCTCCCCTGCACACAAAGAATAAAGAAGAATATGAGAAATAATAACAAATCGGTGTATAAAAAAAAACATCCCAAAAGAATAGAAGAAAGAAACGAGAGGAATAAAGAGAAGAGAAAAGAAAGAAAGGAAGACAGACTAACAGAAAAAAAAGAAAGATAGAAACCACTGGAGAGAAAGAAAAAAAGATAACACAAACACAGACTGATGAAAAGAAAAAAAACATAAAGAAAAGACATTTGAAAAGAAAGAATAGAAGAACTCACACAGACAGATAAAAAATAAAAAGGGGACGGTGAAGAAAAATAAAAGCGAAAAAATATATAAAAAAACAACATCTAGCAAACACAAAGCAACTGGAGTAGAGAAGCAAAACAAGTCTTCCTATGAGAGTCCTTCCCAGGGTGTAGCACAAGGGATATGGCGCGGCGGAGGGCTGTGGTGAAGGTGTTGGCGGGAGACGCGTTACAGCTCGTTAGGCCGGGAGTGTGTGAGGGTGAGGGGAGGGGAGAGGTAAGGGAGAAAGGGGAGAAGGGAGAGTAAGAGTAAGGATGGTGGAGAAGGAAGGGAGAACGAGAGGAGGAAAGAGAAGGGTAGGAACGTCGTCAGGAGTGTGAAGGGAAATTGGAAAAAAGGGAGGGGAGGGGAAAGGGTGTGTGAGTGTGAGAGGAAGGGAAGGGAGTGTAAGAGTAAGGATGGTGGAGAAGGAAGGGAGAACGAGAGGAGGAAAGAGACTGGTAAGAACGTACGTCGGGAGCGTGAAGGGGAAAGAGGAAAGAAGGGAGGAGAATGAGTGTGAGTGTGAAGGGAAGGTGAGGGAGGAAGGGGAGAAAAAGTGTGAAGGGAAGGATGGTGAAGGAAGGGGAAAGGCAGTATGGGAGGAGGGAAGAGAAGGGTAAGAATTTGAGTGAGGGGAAAGGGTGAGGAAGGGAGGGGAAAGGGAGTGTAAGGTTAAGGGTGGTAAAGGAAGAAGGGAGGGAGAGTGAGGGGGAGAGAAAAGAAAGGTACGAACGGAAGTAGGGAGTGTGAGAGAAAGAAGAAGAAAAAGAAGTAGAAGAATAAGAACAAGAAGGAAAAGAAGAACAAGAACAAGAATGATGATGATGATAACAACAACAACAACAACAACTACTACTACTACTACTACTACAACAACAACAACAACAAAAGCCAAGCCCTAGTCATGCCGGGGGGGAACTATAATAATTTGCGCGCAGGTTTTCCATAAATTAATTTCACACCTTGATTAGTGCGGTACCGGTGTCGAAGGCAATTAGCGGCGGAGAGAGAGTTCTTCCCTGCCAACCGTCGAAGGAGGGGGGAGGAGGGGAGGAAGGGAAAGGGTGGAAGGGAAGTAGAGAAGGGCGGGAGAGGAAAGGGCGAAGGGGCTGGGAAGGAGGAAATAAAAGGCCGAAGGAGAAAGAGGGGAAGAGGGAAGGAAAGGGGAGAAAGGAAGAAGGAAGGGGCTGAAGGGATAAAAGGAATGGAGAGAGTAGAAGAAGGAAAGGGTGGGAAAGAAGGTAAGAAAAGGGCGGAAGAGAAGGATTAAGAGAAGGAAGGAAAGAAGAGGGGAGGGAAGAAGGCAAGGGTGGGAGAGAAGGAAGGAAGGAAAGGAGAGAGGAAGGGGTTGGAAGTAAGAGATGGAGGATGGTGGAGAGAGAGAGAGAGAGAGAGAGAGAGAGAGAGAGAGAGAGAGAGAGAGAGAGAGAGAGAGAGAGAGAGAGAGAGAGAGAGAGAGAGAGAGAGAGAGAGAGAGAGAGAGAGAGAGAGAGAACACAAGAACATAAAAAGCTAATGCAGAGTAACAGAAAAGAGTAACGAGGTTGAAGAGAACAATGGAAGAGGAAGAAAAACAATAATAAGGAAAGTGTCAATGAAAGGCGACACCAACAATAATTAGGAGGAGGAGGAGGAGGAGGAGGAGGAGGAGGAGGAAGTAAACGCGATGGACACGAGACGAACAACGAAAAAAAAGACTTAATGAAAATGAGACTAAACGAGACTGACATGCAAGAAGAAAAAAAACATTAAGACGCTGTGGGGAAATAAATGAAGACCGACAAAACACAACAGAAATAAAGAGAAGAAAAATAAAAGAAAAAGAAAGGAATTAAGAGGATACGAATGCAAATAACAAATAACGTAACAGAGAAAAAGAGAAAAAAAATTGTAATAGAAAGATAGAAGTGAAATAAAAAAGATAAAAGTAAAAGATAAAATTAATAACAGGTGAAGAAAATTAAACAATGAAAATGACAAATAACGAGAAAAAAAGAAAAAAAAGGAAACTTATGGCAACTGACAGAGTGCAAAAAGAAAACAAAAAAGGCCGTGAAAATTAAAATAAATTATATACTAACAAACAACGAAAAAAAAGAGAAAAAGACAGAGAAAACTTAGGCAAGCTGGTACCCTGCAATAAAAGAGGAAAAAGATGATGAAAATAGAGAGTTGAAATGACAAACAACAAAAATAAAAGGAAGACAGGAATGGTGAAGAAATAAAGAGAAGAAAAATAAAAGAAAAAGAAAGAAGGAAGAGGATACTAATGAAAATGACAAATGACATAACAAAAACAAAAAGAGAAAAAAGAAAAATAACAGTAATAGATAAATAACAACAAATGAAAATGGAAAAAAAATATTGAAACTTAACAGAGATTTACTAATGACAAAATAAAACATAAAGGAGAAAGACAACGAAACAAAGAAAAACAAGAAATCAACACATGCATCACAAACAACAACAAAAAAGAAACACCAAACTCTCCATCGTAGGACAGGTAGCAATCAGGGCGGGCCATACCTGGGTAAAGACACAGGTGCACGGGAGGTTAACTAATGACCCCACTCACCTGCACATGTCACCTGATCTAATTAGGAGAGGTTGGTCACTGTCCCTCATTGATCGTGGCGTAATGTGAAAAGGTGGGGGAGGAGGAGGAAGAGGAAGAGGAGGTGACTAATTGACGAGGTAGGCTTACAGCGTTTTGTGGTAGTGAACATAGTGATTGATGAGAGGGGAGAGTGGGGGGAGGGAGAGGGAGAGAAGAGTGTGGGGGTTGAGGGGAGAGTAGACTGACTGGGGAGTGTGCAATAGGAGGGTTTGGAAGAGGGGAGAAAAAGGGGGGTGTAGGGAGAGGGCAGTGAAGGGTCAGGGAGAGAAGAGGAGAGGAGAGGAAAGGGAGTGTAGAGAAGGGAAAGGAAGAAGAGAGGAGAGGAGAGAAAAGGAGAGAGAGGAAGGGGAGTGGTAAGGGAATAGTGTAATGAAGAAGGGCTGTGAAGAGAGACGGAGAGAGGAGAAAGGGTTGGATACGATGATGTTGAAAAGGTGAAAAAAGGAAAAAGAAAAAGAGAAGAGAAGGAAAGAATAGGAAGAAAACAACAACAAAAAAATGATCTGAAAATAATGACCGTACCTTAAAGAGTAATAGAAAATAATGTAGGGAGCAACAACAACAACAACAATGATAAAAATAGAATATAAAAGAGATAGAAAATAGATCAGAAGAGATAGAAATAGAAGAAACAAAAGAGATAAAAAAAATATTGAAATTAGAATAGAAATGATAAAAAAAATAGTGAGACAGAAGGAGAGAGGGAGAAGGAAGGAAGGAAGGAAGAAAGGAGGGAGGGAGGGGTCAGGAGGTTACCCAACACACCTGTCTCGCTTCCCAGGTAACAGGATGGACAGGTGGGGCGGATTACACTCACCTGTGGCTGTGTTCACCTGTGCGACAACTCATTGCTAATCATTACCTTCCTGACGAGAGGCGAAAGTGAGTCTGAATATAAGCTTCATTTTCGACTTTCATTTTATTTTATTTTTTATTTGCTTTTGTATCCTGCTTAAAGATGCGACCTCTGAGCTGCTTAACTGCTTCTGAACACACACACACAAAAAAAAAAAAAAAAATGATTAAGCCTTTGTCAGAATTTCCACACAAAGTTTAACACAAAAACCATTACATAATTATACAGCAAGAGATAGACAAATAGATAGATAGATAGATAGACAGGTAGATAGACAGTTAGATAGATAGATAAATAGGTAGTGAAACAGATGGATGGGTAGATAGACAGAGAGATAGAGAAGGAGATTGTCATTGTGTGTGTGTGCGTGTGTGTGTGTGTGTGTGTGTGTGTGTGTGTGTGTGTGTGTGTGTGTGTGTGTGTGTGTGTGTGTACGTGTCCTATTTTTACTCACACGTGTGCGTAAGAGGCTGTCGGCGCGGGCACTGATTGCAGGCGTAATTCATAAGCGGAAATTAGCGTATTAGCATAACATTTCACAGCCGAGCGACCTCCCGGAATGACGGAAAAATAACACGTGAAATTATGACAGTAAAAAAAAAAAAGAAGAAAATTATGAACTGACAAAAAAAATGTGTGTATGGCAAATTTTGTGACCTCGTGGCAATGTTTTTTTTTTTTGTAAGTATTTTTTGTTTGTTTGTTTGTTTGTTTGTTTGTCAGGGGTGAGAATGAGGTTGTTGGTGATGGCTTTTAAATTTTGTTGATTCGATGTGAAGGGAGTGTTTAAACTGTTTGTCTGTGTGTGTGTCTGTGTGTGTGTGTGTGTGTGTGTGTGTGTGTGTGTGTGTGTGTGTGTGTGTGTGTGTGTGTGTGTGTGTGTGTGTGTGTGTGTGTGTGTGTGTGTTGTGATAATGTTGACAAAAATTAAAGTTAATGAAGTTAATGAGTTTCTTTCGGTGCACAGACCAGAGAGAGAGAGAGAGAGAGAGAGAGAGAGAGAGAGATTTACATAGAAAATCAGACCACACAGACCCCATGGTCCAGACTTGGTGGTCTGTCCTTAAACCTAAGTGATTTTACATTAATCAGAAGACTCCAAAACGTTGCATTTCTGCTCTAGTTGATATTAAGTTGAAGGAAGTGACGGTCGAGCTTATTTTTGAAGGAGTCAATCGTGTTACACTGGACCACTGATGGTGGAAGCTTATTCCATTCTCGCACTACAACGTTGGTGAAGAAAAATTTGGTGCAATCTGAATTTACTTGTCTACATCTGAGTTTTACGCCATTGTTCCTCGTGCGCAGACTGTCATCGATCATAAACAATGTTGATCTGTCTACATTCGTGAAACCATTAAGTATTTTAAAACATTCGATCAATTTTCCTCGGAGGCGACGTTTCTCAAGAGAGAACATGTTAAGGATAGAAAGTCTTTCTTCGTAGGATTTGTTGCGCAAGGAAGGGATCATTTTCGTTGCCCGACGCTGAACACCTTCTAATTTAGCAATATCCTTTGCATGGTGGGGGGACCAAAACTGTACCGCATATTCCAAGTGGGGTCTGACTAAACTGTTGTAGAGCGAGTATTACATCTTTATTCTTGAATACAAAGTTTCTTTTAATGAAGCCCAACATTCTGTTCGCTTTATTTGCTGCATCGATGCATTGCTGTGAGAATTTGAGGTTTGACGCGATTTTGACCCTCAAGTCTTTGACGCATTGAACGCTTTTGAGTTTAACGCCGCGCATTTCGTATTCGAACTTCTTATTCCTCGTTCCAACTTGAAGGACCTGGCACTTGTCTACGTTAAAGGGCATCTCCCATCTATCCGACCAAGCTGAAATTTTGTGCAAATCCTCTTGGAGGCTCTGCCTGTCTTCGTCAGTGAGAACCGAGTTACCAATCTTTGTGTCGTCTGCAAATTTACTAATGCGGTTATTGAGTCCAACATCCACGTCGTTGATGTAAATAATGAAGAGCACTGGGCCAAGGACCGAGCCCTGAGGGACGCCACTAGTGACAGGCGCCCACTCTGAGTTAAATCCGTCAATCACTACTCTTTGTTGTCTGTTGCTCAACCAATTCGCGATCCATTGGTTTACTTGACCGTCAATACCTATTTGCTTTAATTTGTAAAGTAATTTATGATGCGGGACTTTATCAAACGCTTTCTGGAAATCAAGATAGACTACGTCCAGTGATTTGGTTACGTCATAAACAGTGAAGAGGTCGTTATAAAAGGTTAATAGGTTTGATAGGCAGGATCTTTTGTTTCGGAAGCCATGTTGTGAGTCCCCAATCAATGAGTGGCTTTCAAGGTAACTCACAATTTTGTCTCTAATTATGCCCTCAAGTAGCTTACCTACAACCGAAGTTAGACTAATGGGCCTGTAATTACCTGGTACTTTTTTGTCTCCTTTCTTGAAAATCGGTGTCATGTTAGCCTTTTTCCAATCTGAAGGTACGATGCCTTGTCGCAAGGACATATTGAATACGGTTGTGAGGGAGGAGAGTATTTCGCTCTTCGTTTCTTTCAGCAGAGTTGGATATACTTTGTCAGGTCCAGGACTTTTATTTGTTTTAAGTGAATGGAGAGCTTTAAGGACTTCATCGGTTGTTATTTCAAAATTAGGCAATGCATGCTCGAGATTTACAATAGTACTGGTGTTGGTGGTAGCGAGAGGAAGACTGTTAGTATTAAACACCGAGGAAAAGTAATTGTTTAAGAGGTTTGCAATGTGTTGGCTGTCAGTCACTAGTGCACCGTCGCTGTTTGTTAAAGGTCCAATACCACTTTTGATCGCCTTTCTGTTGTTTATGTAACTGAAGAAAGATTTCGGGTTATTTTTACAGTTGGCTGCAATATTTTCTTCATGTCTACGCTTTGCCTGACCTACTAGTCTTTTTACTCGTCGCCTGGCATCATTATAGAGTCTAATGTTCTCGGGCGTGCTTTGTTCTTTCTTTAACCTGTAAAACAATTTTCTCTCATTGACTGATTGTTTAATTTCGCTATTAAACCACGGTGGGCTTTATTAGTGTTAATTCGCTTCTCGCACAAGGGGACGAATGTGTTCTGCTGAGTGAGTAAGTGATTTTAAGGCTTAGCCAGGCTTCCTCTACGGTGCCGTCAGCTGATAGTTGTATTTGTTAGTTATTGTCGGATTTCTACGAAGTTAGCTCTTTTGAAATTGGGCACCTTTACTTTATTTTCAGTCACTGATGATTGAGCTTTAATGTCGACGCGCACTAATTTATGATCGCAAGAACCGAGGTGTTCTCCTACCGTGACACTACTGACAAGGTTATCTTGGGTCGTTATAACAAGGTCGAGTATATTATTTTGTCGAGTTGGCTCAGAAACCATTTGGCTTAGATAATTTTCTTCTAGAAATTCGATCATTCTATGTGACTCGCCTTCTGTGCCTGACAGTGTCGCCCAGTCGATATAGGGGAGGTTAAAGTCTCCTAATATCAGTGAGTCGTTGTTATTAAGTGACTGCCTTAAGACGCTGTACATTTCAAGGTCGTCATCGAGTGATTGCCCGGGAGGTCTGTAGGTGACAGATATATTTAAATTGACTTTTGCAATGTTTACTCGCACGCACAAATGTTCAACGTTACTGTTTCCCGGTGTTTTGTCGGTGGGTTGCAAATAGCTTTTGACATAAAGGGCGACGCCACCGCCTCTACGGTTTACACGATCTTTGTTGAAGAGTCTGTAGCCATCTATGTTGTATTCGGAACTTAAATCAATATTTGTGGTGTCGATAAATGTTTCGGTTATAGCAATTATGTCAAAATTTTCTGTTAAAGCAAGACATCTCAGTTCATCAAATTTGTTTCTTAGGCTACGCGCATTGAAACTAAGGATTTTTAAGTTATCTAGAGGCTTGGTAATACAGGTGGTGGTACTTGCGGGATCACGATTACGGGTTTGTTGCGATGCACGGCGTCTATTTACACGGGCGGGGTGGAGGGACGTGGCCGTGACTCGTTTTTTGCTCGGATGACACGCACTGCTTCGTTGAGGAGCCTTCCGAGTCTGGCTGCCCCGATGGGAGAAAGGTGCAATCCGTCCCTGTGGAAAAGTTCATTTTGTCCATAGAAATTGTCCCATGCGTTTAGGAACTCCACGTCGAGAGAGAGAGAGAGAGAGAGAGAGAGAGAGAGAGAGAGAGAGAGAGAGAGAGAGAGAGAGAGAGAGAGAAGAATAAAACTGGAAAGAAGTGCAAAAAACATTAAAAAAAAAACACGAAAACAAAAAAAATAAAAAAAATATAAAGGCTATTTTACAAACCACCATCACAACCACAACCACCACCACCACCAACAACAACAACAACAACAACAACAACACTCAGCCGTCCCCAACCCCCCTTCCCCAATCCGCCCACCCCTTCCCATCATGCACCAAGCCCCTTACAAAAGTTCCCCCTCCCCTCCTCCTCCTCCCCCTTCCCTCCCCATGCAGCCATTTACATAGGCAAGCGTCCATTCCCTTTGTACGAGTCGCCGGCGGTTAAGTTATGGGGCACTAATATAACCCAAAGCCGCCCCCTCACTTACACGCAGAGACGGAGAAAGGGAGGAAGGAGAGAAGGTCCTGTATTCCTCCTTCTCTTCCTCTTCTTTCTTCTCTTCCTCCTCCTCCGACTTCGACTTCTCCGACTTCTTCAACTTCGACTCCACTTCTTCCTCTTCCTGTTCTTTTTCGTCGTCGTCGTCCTCTCTTTCTCTTCCTTTTTTCTCTTTTTCTCATTCATTTATTTTTCACCGTCTACCTTTTCTTCCTCATCTGCCTCCTCTTACTAATGGTTTTCTGGTTTTCTCTTTTTTTTCTCGTTTTATTTTGCTCTTCTCCTCCTCCTCCTCCTTTTCCATATTTTATCTCATTCTTCTTCTCTTTTTCTCCTTCTCGTTTCCTGGTTTCCACTCCTCGTTCTTCTTCTCCTTCCACTCCTCGTTCTTCTTCTCCTTCCACTCCTGTTCGTGGTTATTCTCCTCTTCTTTTCCATTCTCCATTCCATATTTTTTTTCTCTTCTGCCATTTCTTTCTCCTCTTCCTCGTTTCTTCTGTCTCATCCATTCTCCTCCTCTTCTCCTTCTCGATCACTGGTTTCCTCTCCTCGTCCTTTTCATCCTCTCGGTCTCGTGCAAGGCGTGGGTGGGTGACCTTGGGAATGCCTCGTCGTCAGGAAGTTCGCGTGCTCCTTGTGGCCCAACACCGGATATTAGAGCATCTATTTATGTGCGTGGAGGTGGATTTGTGAGGCTGGAGCTTAAGAGGGTGTGGGTGGGATATGGGGGAGGGAGGAAGGAGAGAGAGAGAGAGAGAGAGAGAGAGAGAGAGAGAGAGAGAGAGAGAGAGAGAGAGAGAGAGAGAGAGAGAGAGAGAGAGAGAGAGAGAGAGAGAGAGAGAGAGAGAGAGAGAGAGAGGAACTAAGACAGACAGACAGACACATGAACCGGCAGACAGACAGACAGACAGACAAAGGCAGACAGACAGACAAATAGATAGTCGGAAAAATAGATAGATACATAGATATAGAAGCATATTAATAAAGAACAAAGAGAAAGACAAAGAAAAGTAAACAGAAAGATAGATACATAGAGAGGTACAGGGACGGATGTAGATAGACTGATAGAATATAAAACGAGAGACAGAGATGAAAAGAGACAGAAAAAGAGTGGATGATTGTACTATTAAGATTACTTCTGATGTGTAGGCTTCCTTTTTTTTATTGAGACCTACTATGTTGAAAATGGGAAAGAGAGAAAGTGAAAGAGAAAAGAAAGAAAAAGAGTGGTTCTACTTCTAATACCACCTTGAATACGTACCTCTCCTTGGAAATATAAAAAAAATAAAAATACAACATTGCATCTAAAAGTGAGAGAAGACAGAAAAATAGTGGTTGTGCTTCTAATACCACCTTTAAAATATGCACCTTTCCTTGGAAATTAAAAAAATATAAAAACGTTGCGTCTAAAAATGAGAGAAAACGAGAAAGAGAAAAAATTAAAGAGAGAAGACGGAAAAAATAGTACTCCAAATACCACCTTAAATATCTATCTCTCCTTGGAAATAAATAAAAACTTCAACATTGCATCTAAATATGAGAGAAAACGAGAAAGAGAGAACAGGAACAAGAGAAAGAG